>NW_012267435.1:857577-949505 GCF_000151885.1 Dipodomys ordii
TATATTTTAGATATGAGACCCTTGTCCGTTGTATGGCTAGTAAAGATCTTCTCCCAATCCGTGGGCTTTCTATTGATCTTGCTAGCTATGTCCTTTGTTTTGCAGAAGCTCTGCAATTTCATGCAATCCCATTTGTCCAATCTTTCTTTGATTTGCTGTGTATCCTAATTTCTTTGGGTCAGGGGAGGGGGCGGCGGGGGGAGGACGGGAAGGGATGGGAAGGGGAAACAAAGGAGGAGGCTACAATGCTTGATAAGAAATGTACTCATTATCTTGCCCATGTAATTGTAACTCCTCATACAGTATTTTCACAATAAAAAAAAAGTCTGCCTAGATTACTGGGCCCTGTAGTCTCAGCTACTCAGGAGGTTGAGATCTGAAGTCAACCCAAGCAGTAGTCTTTGAGACTCTTAACTCCAATTAACCATTCAAAAGCCAGAGTTATGGATCAAGTTATAGAGTATCAGCCTTGAGTGAAAAAAAAAACCTAAAGGACAGCTCTTAAGCCCTGAGTTCATGCTCCAGTACTAGCATATACAAACAAAAAAGATTGTCTAGCTCATTAGTTCGTACAAAGATCATTTATCTCTGCCCTGCAGTGCTTTATTTCCTGATTCTATTGAGATGGTGGTGATAAACTATTTAAAATTCCTATAGGTTTAGATTAAGTCTTGCTTTAATAATCTTCATCCATCTCCTTCAAATCTTCTTTTCTTGACCTTATTTATGAAGGACTGGAGTTTCAGATGGTCAAGCTGACTTTTTGATCTAAATGATGAATATCTACAAGATATGTGTGTATTTGTGCATATGTGAACCCAGGCATGAAAATGATTAGTTTAAACCTGGAACAAAGCTTGAAGAAATCCTCCTACAAAAACCTCTATTACCTTTCTGTTAGGGAGGAGCCTGGGTTTTATCTTGTTACCATGACAACATTCCTTCTGCTCCTTTTTACCTACTGTGCTGTCTGGAGTATTTTGTTTTTTCATTTCTTTCTACTCTTACCTTTCCCAGTTTCAAGCTTCACAGCAGAGCTGTTTCATATAAATGAAAACGGGTTTTTCTTTTAACAGTTTATTTGCCTGATACTCTTTCAGCTAAAACTATCTTGGCCAAATGCTCAAAATCTTATATATTTATGAAATAGATCTAGCTTTTTTTGGATTTCTTTGTAGAAGTAGAGGATCCTATGTGCTTTTTCCCAAAACTTTTTTTTTTTTTGCGAACTCAAATTAGCTTAAAAATCTTACATGGGTTGGGTGGTGGTGGCTCACATCTGTAATCCTAGCTGCTCAGGAAGCTGAGATCTGAGGATCATGGTTTAAAGCCAGCCCAGTGAGGAAAGTCCCTGAGACTCTTATCTCCAATTAACCATCAGGAAACTGGATGTGGCGCTGTGGCTCAAGTGGTAGAGTGCTAGCCTTGAGCTGAAGAGCTCAGGGACAGAGCCTAGGCCGAGTTCAAGCCCCACAAGCTACCAAAAAATCTTACGTGGAGGTTGCTGGTGGCTCATGGCTGTAATTATAGCTACTCAGAGGCTGAGATCTGAGGATTGCAGTTCAAAGCCAGCCTAGGTAGAAAAATTCATGAGACTCTTTTTTTTTCAATTAACCAGCAAAAAACCAGAAGTGGAAATGTAATTCAAATAGTAGAAAGCCAGCCTTGAGCAAAAATGCCAGGTTAGAGTGCTAGAGCCTGAGTTCAAGCCCCAGTACCAGCACATATGTGCATGCATGCACAAATCTGAGATGGATTAGGCACACTTAAAAGTGATGGGTTCTAAAGGAGAAATGTGATGGAATGTGTTAAGGAAGTGACTATTAAAACACTAAAATGCACACAATTAGACTTCTTAAATTCCTTCCAAAATTGTGCTATGGTAACAAGAGAGAGTCAAGCTCTGTTGCAGTTAAGATTTCACTTAAGAATTGACAGACATGGGGCTGGGAAGGTGGCTCAGCGGTAGAGTGCATGCCTTGCAAGCATGAGGCCCTGGGTTCGATTCCTCAGCACCACATAAACAGAAAAAGCCGGAAGTGGTGCTGGGGCTCCAGTGGTAAAGCACCAGCTTTGAGCTGAAGAGCTGAGGGACAGCGCCCAGGACCAGAGTTCAGGCCCCATGACCGGCAAACAAACAAACAAACAAAAAAAAAAAAGAATTGACAGACATGGGAAGGATGGGTGAGAATGTTGAAAGGGGTGACATTGATCAGTATTCATTGCATTCATATACTACTTTGTTGAATGGCAACTCCTTTGTACAACTACTTAAAACTAAAAATAAAAAACTTTTAAAAAGAAAAAATAGTTTACAGACAAAAGGTTGGCTTAATTGTCGAAAGTACAAGTCAGGATGGCTTGTTGGTACAAGGCCCTGGAACATATCTTGTCAGGGCAATAGGAATATTGCACATGTTCTTCTGTTTCTATACTTTTGTTAGTTCCTATTTTAGATATTCTTGAATAATACATTTTGAGGCCTTATACAAATGGCATTATCATAGAGAGTACTTAGCATCTTCAAAATCCCCTTGGGCAAAAAATTATCAAATTAGTCTCCACTTTAGGATTCAATTTTCAGCTTCCCTAGGTTTCTGGGCCTACAATATATAGTCCAGAAAGTCCCTGAAAATTTAGCAAGGTCTCTCCTTATTGTATATTGGAAAATTACATCTATTTGTACATCTGTATCCATAAGCCACTTCCATATAGATAATAATATTACATATGACCATGTCTTAGGCTTTCAATTGACTTTACTTTTAATATCATTGAGGACCATGAAAGAATATGATAAAGGTATCCTTGATTTATTCTTCCTTATAGATTTCTTGGATTCTGCCTCTTTAATCTGAGGACAGAACTTGTTTGCCAAAAAGACAAATGAGAAATGTGGAAATATGATAAGAATTTAAATGAAATTGCAGGATTCAGAGGACAAGGAATTTCATGTTTGGGGAAGGATTTTTTTTTTTTGATGCTAGTATTAAGGCTTGAACTCAGAGCCTTGTATTCTTGTTTAGCTGGGACTCTGGCTTACTATTACTTGAGCCAAATCTTCATATACAGTTTTTACCTCATTACTTGGAGATAAGAGTCTCACAGACTTTCCTGCCTGGGCTGTCTTTGAACCATGATCCTCAGATCTCAGCATCCTAAATAGTTAGGAAGAGAAGCCTGAGCCATTGGTGACTGGCTTCACCTGCCTTTTTAGGGTACTAACAATAGCTGGTTTTTATCCTGTGTGTCCCCGTCCTGGGACAAAGGGCCTTTAATTCAGGGCCTGGGTGCTGTCTCTTAGCTTTGTTTTTTGCTGGTTGTGGGGCCTGAACTCTGAGCCTGGGCGCTGTCCCTCAGCTCTTTAGCTCAAGGCTAGCTCCCTACCACTTGAGCCACAGTGCCACTTCCAGCTTTTTATGTTTATGTGGTGCTGAGAAACCGAACCTAGGGCCTCATGCATGCAAGGCAAGCACTCTACCACTGAGCCACCTTCCCAACCCTATCTCTTAGCTTTTTGCTCAAGGTAGTGCTCTACTACTTGAGCCACAGCTCCATTTCTGGCTTTTATTCTTGGTGGTTAATTGGAGATAAGAGTGTCATGGACTTTCTTGCCCAGGCTGCCTTCTAGTTGGAATCCTCATACCTCAGCCACCTGAGTAGCTAAGATTACAGGTATGAGCCACCTGGCTGAATAGTTATTTTGCATCTCTCATTTGTTTGTTTCTTTTAGGGTACTATCCAACTGAGAGATCACCCTGTGACGGCAGATAGAAGTAGTATGACATCTCCACCGCTCCTGGATACGAGCTCCATGGAGAACCCAGCTCTGTTTAATGACATCAAGATTGAACCCCCAGAAGAACTTCTGGCCAATGATTTCAGTTTACCCCAGGTGGAACCAGTTGATCTTTCTTTTCATAAACCTAAGGCTCCTCTCCAGCCTGCTAGCATGCTGCAAGCTCCAATACGTCCTCCCAAGCCACTGTCTGCTCCCCAGGCTCTTGTGGTATCCACTTCAACAGCTGACACGAGCACTTCAGCAAACATCCCTGCTGTTCTGACTCCTGGTTCTATCCTAGCCTCCTCTCAGGGGACTGGTGGCCAACCGATCTTACATGTGATTCACACCATCCCCTCAGTCAGTCTGCCAAATAAAATAGGTGGACTAAAGACCATTCCATTGGTAGTACAGTCTCTGCCCATGGTGTATACCAATTTGCCTGCAGATGGGAGCCCTGCAGCAATTACGGTCCCACTCATTGGAGGAGATGGCAAAAATGCTGGATCAGGTGAGTATCAACATTACCCATCTATTCTCCCTCTGAGTCATTCTATCTTCTGAAACTTTTCATTCCCTCCAGTTTTTCTTGCTTCAAGAGTAATCTTCATAAACACTTTGAAAAATCATATCCCATCAATGCTTAAAGGTATATGCTCACCTGATAATGGGAGCTCATGCCTGCAATCAAAACTACTTAGGGGGTAGAGATTAGAAAGATTGCAGTTCCAGTCCAGCCTAGGTAAATAGTTAAGGGAATCTAATCTCAACAAATGGGTGTGTGTGGTGGGACAGACCTATAATTCTGCCTATGAGAAAGGTTGTAGGTATGAAGATTATGATCCAAGGCTGGCCTTGAGCAAAATCTTCTAGTTTTTAAAAAACAAAGCAAAAATTGAGAATCTAAGGATGTGACTTAAGTGACAGAACACTTGTCTAGCTAGGGTGAGGCCCTGAGTTCAAATCTGGTACCACAGAAAGAAATGTAGAATGAGCTGGGTGATACAGCCCTGTAATTCAGTAGGAGGCTCACAAGTTCTAGGCCAAATTTCTAGTCAGAGCAATAAAACAGGAGAAAAAATAAAAGGGATCAAGAATGGGAAGGAAGAAGTCAAATCATTTTTATTTTCAGATGACATGATCCTATACCTAAAGATGCTAGAGATTCTACCCCCAAACTCCTAGCATTGATAAACAATTTCAGCAATAAAGCAAAAAAGAAAGTGAATTCAATAGCTTTTCTGTACCCCTATAATGAATAGACAGAGAAAGAATTCAGAAGAATAACTCTATTCACAATATGTCAAAAATATGACTAGGAATAAATTTAGCCAAAGAGGTAAAAGACCTCTACAATGAAAAGTATAAGAATTTGAAGGTGGAAAATGAAAAAGACATAAGAATATAGACCTTGATGCTCATAGATTAGGCAAAATCAATGTGAAAATGGCCATAGCACTGAAAGCCATCCGTAGACTCAGTGCAATCTCCATCAAAATCCCAATGTCACTCTTCACAGAAACAGATAACTTAATCCTTAATTTATATGGAAGCATAAACTCCATAGCCCAAGACTCTAGCAAAAGAGCAATGCTGGAGGTACCACAATTGCAGACTTTGAATTATATTTCAGAACTATAGTAACAAAAAGAGCATGGTACTGGCACAAAAACAGATACAAAGACTAATGAACAGACTAGACTACCCATAAATAAATTCATATATCTACATCCACCTAACATTTGACAATGGAACCAAAGATATATGTTGGAAAACACACAACCTCTCCAATAAATGATGTTGAGAAAACTGAACATCCATATGCAGAAGACTGAATCTACACCCCTATCTCTATACAATTATCAATTAAAAGTGGATCAAGGATCTTAATATAAAACCTGAAAATTAGAAACTGATACAGGAGTGAATAGGGAAAACACTGGAACATAGTGGCATAGACAGTATTCCCCTGAATTTCAATAAATCAGAAATGAGAGCAAGGACTGATAAATGGGATGTATTAAACTAAAAAAAAAACCCCTTCTGCACAGCAAAGGAAATTGTCACCAGATTGAAGAGACAGCCAACAGGATGAAAGGATATCTTTGCCAGCTATACATCTGATAAAGGGATTCATAACCAGAATATACAGACAAAAATATGAAGTGAAAACAGGCCTCTTGAAAGAAGTAAAAATGGCCAATAAATACCAGAAGAAAGTCCTGACATCTAAATAAAACATTCCTGACACTAAAGGAAAGGCAATTCCAAATGACCCTGAGATTTCATCTTACTTCAGTCAGAATGGTCATCATCAAAAACACAGCAACAAAAGCTGGAGAGGGAATGGAGGTGCGGAAGGAGCCCTGATACCTGGTTGGAAATTTAACCTAATGTAATCACTATGAAAAGCAGTATGGAGATTATTCATAAAACTACCATATGATCCAGCAATATCACTCTGGCATTTTATCCAAAGGAATGTAATCTGAGTATAATAGAGGCACTTGCATACCCATGTTCATTGCAGCAGTATGCACAATAGCTAAACTGGTTACAGCCCAAGTACTCTACGTTAGATCAAGAAAATGTGGCATATATATGCTTCATTTGTGGTACTGTTTAAAGGAATGAGGGGGGTAAGGAGAAGAGAATATTAGAGGATAAGCAATACCAAAATACATTGCATCTGTGAGTAAAGATGGCAAAATGAAACTCACTGAAAGTTGAATAAAAAGAGTGGATGATTTATATAACTTGGTGGTGGGGAGGTGAGGGAGGGAAAGTAGGAGAAAAATGAGGGAAGGGGTAGCAAGTTTGATAAGAAATGTACTTATTACCTTACTTATGTAACTGTCACCCCTCTGTACATCACCTTGACAATTAAAAAAGACGTTGTAGAGGTGGAGAAAGTGAGTCAATGAGAGTCAATTGATTGAAGTGCCGTGTGTATATGTATATGTATATTTATATGTATATTTATAAAACACTAAGATGAAACCCTGTTGAATACTAGCATGCAATACAAAAGAAAGAATGACATGAGTATAAAACAAGTCCTCTTTAGGGTAAAAATTCCGCAGGGAGGGTGAATGTTCAGGATGAAAGATGGTTAAATATGGTTAAAATTCTTTAAGTTCTTGAGTCCTTTTAGTCCTTACCCCAAGTCAGTCAAAGCTTATTTATGCTTACTGAGTAAGGAAACTTAAGGATATGGATGGGGATGGGCTAGAGGGGTGGGGTGGCTGGAGAATGAAGGAAGCAGTAACTGATCAAGATGCATTTCACATGTAAATTGACATGTTAAGTTGAAATCCTTTTCTTCATCTATTTGAAGAAAAAAATTAAAAACAATACAAGCTTTAAATACCTTACATGACACATTTTAGTAAATAAAAATTATTTTTCTAGTTAAAAAAATGGTATTCTTACCAATCATCTTCACCTTTATCATTCCTTATCTCCTCCTTCTATCTTAAAACAATTTCAACAGGTTGCATTTGTGTGTGTGTGTGTGTGTGCCAGTATTGGGCTTGAACTTAGAACCTGGGCACTTTCCATTAGCTTTTTTCTTCAAGGCTGGCACTCTATCACTTGAGTCACAGCTCCACTTCTGCCTTTTTTCTGTCCAGACTGGCTTTGAACCACAGTCCTCAGATCTCAACTTTCTGAGTAGCTAGAAGTTATGAGCCAACAGTGCTTGGCTATTTTCATACATACAAACAAAACTACTTTGATGCATATTCAACTTCACTTACCCTCTTTGTTAGCCCTCCTTTCTCCACTGATCTCTTCTTCTTTCGACAAAATTGGTTTTACTTTCCTGTCAAAAATGTTATTCTTGTCTTCCCTACATATATTTCTCTCTCATCTCTCCTTTTTATACCCTCTGCATTTCCCTATCTTGCTTTCACTTCTCAATGTAGGCCATACTGAGAATCCTGAAAATGATTGCAGAATCATATACATTCTGCTCACACTCCTCCTTTTATTTTTAGTGAAAGTTGATCCCACGTCCATGTCTCCACTGGAGATTCCAAGTGATAGTGAGGAGAGTGCAATTGAGAGTGGATCCTCAGCCTTACAGAGTCTGCAGGGACTGCACCATGAGTAAGTACTTCTGTTTTCAAGTCTCTGTGTTTATGTGATGTGTGTGAGCATGTACAAGCTCCCATTCATTGTGTGTGTATGTGTGTGTGTGTGTGTGTGTGTGTGTATGTGTGCTCGCATGTGTAAGGAAGTCTTACCAGGCAATTAAAATTGAGGACATCAAAATGTACATAAACTCCCCAGATATGATATGTGAGTTTGTGTGGACAAGTGTGTACATGTTATGTTACAGTTATATTCCAATTATTCACCATCAATTTTATCCTTGAAAACAACTTCAAATCTCCTATGCATTATAGTTGTATGATCTTTGTTTCTATACATTATAACAACTTGATCTTCCAGTATTAAGGTGAACTGGAAGTCCTTGGGTTGCGTTTAGCATCATGTTGTATGAAAAATGGATTTCTTGAAGCACAAGAATAATGACACTTATTGAAGTAAAATGTTCACACTGTTTGGGAACACAACTCCCCAAGGAAACATTATGACCTCCCATGCCTTCTCAAGGACCTTCACTTTCTGAGCAGAATGGCCTTTTTTTTTTTTTGTCGGTCGTGGGGCTTGAACTCTGGGCCTGGGCGCTGTCCCTCAGCTCTTCAGCTCAAGGCGAGCGCTCTACCACTTGAGCTACAGCACTTCCGGTTTTCTGGTGGTTTATTGGAGATAAGAGTCTCACGGTCTCTCCTGCCCGGGCTGGCTTTGAACCGCGATCCTCAGATCTCAGCCTCCTGTGTAGCTAGGATTACAGGCGTGAGCCACCAGCGCCCGGCCATCAGAATGGCCTTGTTGAAAGAATCGCTTGCATTATCCCAATAATTTCTTCTCATGGGGAACTAGGATTAAATTTGCATAAATTAAAAGCATGGATGAGGTGGCATCACTGTATGCAAGCATTTTTTGTTTCTACTTTAAAATCAATCTTTGGCTTTATCTTTCTTTCTTTGCTCAGACCAGCAACAATGGCCCAAATGCAGGGAGAGGAATCACTTGACTTGAAGAGAAGACGGATTCACCAGTGTGATTTTGCAGGATGCAGCAAAGTGTATACCAAAAGCTCTCACCTGAAAGCTCACCGCAGAATCCACACAGGTCTGCCCACCCCTATTCCACCTCAATATGCAGATATAAATACATACAGTCTCTGAGAGTTAGGAACAGAAGTCTTGAAATAATGACTGAAACATTTATACTTATGAGCACAAGGCCCATTCGTGGCTTTTATCCACATATCTTATTCCTAGGGCAACTTTGATTAAAAACAGCCTAGCAAAACATGAAGTCTGGCATCTTCTGAGTAGTCATTATCCCTAAGGTGCACCTGTAGATCTTTCTAGTTAGGAAGCTACAGCACTGAAGCAAATATATTTCTCTCATTCTGTAGGCTTCTCTTCATTCTACTGATTGCTTCCTGTCTTATGTGTATGCTTTTTAATTGGACCTAATCCTATTAGTCAAGTCTTAATATTATTTCTTGGGCAATTGGAGTCCTGTTTAGGAAATCATCACCTATTTTTATATCTTTAAGTATTTCCTGTATGTTTTCCTCAATGTTGTGTGCCTTTTATTAGGCCTTTGACCTATTTTCAGTTGATTTTTGTGTGTGTGTGTGTGTATCAGTACCGGGGTTAAACGTAGGGCTTGGGCACCATCCCTTACCTTTTTTTGCTCAAGTTTTTTTGCACTACCACTTGAGTCAAAGCTCCACTTTGGGCTTTTTTGCTGGTTAATTAGAGATAAAAGTCACCTTATCTTTTCTGCCTAGGTTGGCAACATCTCAGCTTTCTCAATAGCTAGGATTACAGGTGTGATTACTGGTGCCCAGAATCAGTTGATATTTTGTACAGAGGGAGGGAATGGGATATAGTGTAAATGTTCAACATGTGTACGTTGGATTTTCAGGGCCATTTGTTGGAAAGGCTGTCATTACTGCAATGTAGATGTGTTTGTCACTGTGACTAAATACCTGAGCAAGTCAGCTTAAAGAAAAAGAGATTTTTAGTTCATTGAAACTTGTCTCCTGGACCTGTGCAGAACAAGACAAAATAACATGGCCAGGTAGCATGTGGTGGAGCAAAGTGGCTTACCTCTTGGTGGACAGGAAGCAGAGAGAAAAGGAGGAAGGTGTCAGGAACAAGATATGCACTTTAAAGATAATTAAAGATATACTTTTCCATGACCCACTTCCTCCAGCCTACTTACTTTCTCCTAGTTTCCACAACCACCTAATAATGCCATCAAATTATGAATCCACTAATGTATTAATCAATTGATTAGATTAGAGCCATCCTGATGAATTCACTTTTTTGTGTGTTGATACTGGAACTTGAATTTGGGACCTCAAACTATCCCTTAGCTTTCTGGCTTAAGACAGGTGCTCTACCAATTGTGCCATACCTCTGCTTTGAGCTTTATTTTTCCAGTGGTTAATTGGATGTAAGAGTCTCTGGACTTTCCTGCCCTGGCTGCCTTGGTCCTTTGATTCTCAGATCTCAGCTTTTTGATTAGCTAGGATTATGGGCATGAGCCACTGGTTCTTGGCTCAATTCACCTCTTAATGTGCTGGTGACCTAACCTTAAACAACTGACCTTTTGTGACGATTTTCCATCTAATCTCTAGCAGTCTCTACTTGGCCCATCTCCAAGAGCCCCCAAAGTCTCAATAGTTCAAACATTATTTAACAGTCTACCAAGTCTCCCTTGAGATTCAAAGCAAGCTCTTAGCTGTGAGCCTTTGTAAAAAATTTTAAAAAAGATACAAGAGTACAGAGTAAATAGTTTCATTTTGTAAGGGAGGAATGGGAGAAAAGACTCAAACTTGGTAGGACAAAGATAAATGTTGTAAGCTGTGTGTCTGGTATCCAAGACTTGCAAGGGTATGATGTGAGCAGCAAAGGGCTGGGAAAGGCCTGCCCCTATGATATTGCTGGCTGCAGTCCACATGTTCTTTCTCTCCGCCTGGTTCTGCATACTGTATGCAGCATTCTTAGGCTGCTGTTTTATGTTTCTGACATCTCTCATTTCCTGGAGTCTCCCTTCCATCTTCACAGCTTCACATATCACCTTCTCAGGGGCTGCCACAGCTATTCCAACCCTCCATATTATCTGACCTCCCAAGCTTTTCTTGGAAATCTGTGTAGAAGTCTCCACGACTCTCTTTAACATTTACGTTTTGCATGCTAGTAAAACCAGCAACATTTAGAGGACTCTGAAGTCTGCTATCAGCTTTAGCTCTAACTGAGCCAACTTGGACCACAGCTCCTTTGAGTGTTTGAATAAGTAAACATGAGGACATACTCCTTAGATTGTCTTGGGTCAGCATGGTGACCTTGAGTTCTTTTCTCAAACTAAAGTCTTTCCAGTGAGTCTGTATCTTTACATCCTTGAGCTTATGATAGTTGGGATCTGGCCATTTCCTGAGATGCCTTCAAAGTCATCTTTCCTATTGTCCAGATGCAGAGGACTTGACATCTTTTTAATGGTGCTCAGTTTTTCAGGAACCACATTTTCCTTGGCCCCAACTTTAAACACACTCCTTTTATGGCCAAACTGCAAGTTTTCCCAATCTTCCATCTCTGGTGTTTGCTACTTACTAATTTTCACTGTAAATGTGTCTAAAAGCAATTAGCAATGTTCATGCCATAGCTTGAAAGCTGCACTGCCTTAAATTTTTCCGCAGTAGATAAACTAGTCTATACATTTTTAGCACTTATTTTAGGGTTTTTGCCCTGAGGCTTGAGCAAAACAAGCTCAAGGACAGTACCCAGGAACTCAGCTTAAGCCCCAGGACTGGCACAAAACAGTGTCCTCTATTTGCAGCATTATAAGCTTTTCTTTTTAAATCCTGTATCTCCAAAGTTCTCAAAATTCTTCCCACAATCCAGTTTCAAAGGCTCTTAAACCACATGATTAAGAATAGTCATAATAGCCAGGCACTGATGGCTCACGCCTGTAATCCTAACTACTCAGGAGGCTGAGATCTGAGGATCGCAGTTCAAAGCCAGCTCAGGCAGGGAAGTCCATGAGACTCTTATCTCCAATAAACCACTAGAAAACCGGAAGTGGAGCTGTGGCTCAAGCGGTAGAGTGCTCGCCTTGAGCGGAAGAGCTGAGGGACAGCGCCCAGGCCCAGAGTTCAGGCCCCAAGACCGGACCCCTCCCCCCACAAAAATAATCTCTATTCTCTGGATTTTTCCTGCCCAGGCTGGCTTTGGACCTCAATCCTCAGATCTGTCTCCTGAGTATCTGGGATTACAGGCGTGAGCAATCAGCATCCAGTGATCCATCATTTTTTAATAGATCAAGCCTTCTATACATGAACCTTTGGAACTATTTTATATCTTAGTATGTTTTATGCTCCTTTATCAAGAATCAGATGGATCCACTATTCCATTGGTCTAAGTATTTTTTTGCTTTTTTTTTTGGCTAGTGCTGAACTGGTTTTGTTAATATGGCTGTATGTAATACTGTTGTTTTGATACCTTCAGCATAGCCTTTTGTGTTCAGGATTGCTTTGGCTATCTCTAATAGAGTCTTTTTGCTTACATATGAATTTTAGGATTTTTATCTCTTTCATGAAGGATGTCCTTAGAATTTTAATGGCAATTGTATTGACTCTGTAGATAGCTTTCAGAAGTATGTCCATTTTCATAATACTAATTTTGTTGATGGAGAGGGCATCATTCCATCTTTTAGTGTTTTTTTTCTATTTCTTTAGTGTTGTATAATTTTTCATTGTACAGGTATTTAACTTTCTTGTTTAGGCTTCTTTTTTAACTATTTTGAATTTATTTCTCAGCACATCTTACTGATGTATAGAAAGTATATTGATGCTTGCATGTTGATCTTGTACCTTTTGCCACTTTCCCTAATTTGTTGGATCTAAGAATCTTCTGATGGAGACTTTATTTTCTTGTAAGCATAGGATCATATAATACTCAAATGGGTATAATTTGAGTTCTTTCCTATTTATATTCTTCATATTTTGTATTGTTTTGCCTTATAGCTCTGGCTTAGGATTCACATACTATATTAAAGCAGAGTGAAGAGAGTAGACACCTTTGTTTCATTCCTGCCTTTGAGGAAATGATTGTTTTTCCCTATTTAATGCAATGTTAGTTATAGTATTATTTATTATGTTTGAGGTATGATCTTTCTATACTTAGGTTTTTCAGGGCTTTCATCATGAAGGGGTATTGAAGTTTTGATAGGTGTTTTCTTTATCTGCTGAGATGATCATTAATTTGTATCCTTGATTCTATTTATATGCAGGGTTATATTTACTGAATTGTATAGGTTGATCTATCCTGGCATCCCAGGAATGAAATTAAGTTAGTTGGTAAACAAACTTTTTAATGATTAAAAATTCAGTTCATAGATATTTTATTGAGGACATTTACATCTGTGTCCATCAAGGATATTTCCTATAATGTTCCCTTTGCTTGTGCCCTTTGTCAGGGTTCAGTATCAGGAAAATAGTGGCTTTTAGGGTGAGTTTGGAAGTGTTCCTTACTTTCCTATTTTATGGAATCATTTTGGGAGCATTGATATCAGTTTTTCTTTAAAAGTCTGGCAATCAACAGTTAATTTGTCTGCTCCCAGACTTTGTGTGTGTGTGTGTGTGTGTGTGTGTGTGTGTGCAAAACACGCAAGCATGCTATGTGTGTGAGAGACAGAAAGAAAAAGAAAGAAAGGAAGGAAGGAAGGAAAGGAGGGAAGGAAGGAAGGAAGGAAAGAAAGAAAAAGAAAGAAAGAAAGAAAAAGAAGGACAGAAGGAAGGGCTGGGAAGGTGGCTCAGTGGTAGAATGCTTGCTTTGCATGCACGTGGCCCTGGGTTTGATTCCTCAGTACCACATAAGCAGAAAAAAACCAGAAGTAGTGTTATGGCTCAAGTGGTAGAGTGCTAGCCTTGAGCTGAAGAGTTGAGGGACAGTGCCCAGGCCCAGAGTTCAGGCCCCATGACTTACCAAAAAGGAGAGAAGGAACGAAAGACAGTTTTGGTCATTGAACTCAAAGGCTCATGCTTTTGTCTAGCTTTTTCACTCAATGCTGGCACTGTACCATATAAACCCCTCCACTTCTGGTTTTGCTGGTTAATTGTACAAGAATTTTACAGTTTTTTTCTGTGCAGGCTGGCTTCAAACATCAGTCTTCATATCTCAGCCCCCTGAGTAGCTAGGATTACAGGTGTGTGCCAGTGGCACATGGTTAAACTTTTGATTGGAAACTTTTACTATTTCAGTATCATTGCTTATCTTAGATTATGCTTCTTAATATCCTCTCAGTTTCAGTTTGGTAGATTATTTGTGTCTAGAAGTTTATCCATTTCTAGATTTTCCAATTTATTTCAATATAGGCTTAATCTAATGATCCTCTGGGTCTAAATTAACATTCTTTCAATTTCAGTTCTTTTGTCCCCTTTTACACTTAAAAACTTATTCTTGAGTCCTATATTAATTCAACAAAACTAATTTGATCACCTACTTTATATTCAGTTAACTTTTATCCATTTTTCACTCAAGGCTTGTGCTTTACCACTTGAGCCATACCTCCACTTTCTTTTACCTTCCAACATTATGGTTAAATAGTTTTGAGATGGAACTTTGACTAAGTCACTCTTGAGTTTAAAAATCTGCATTGTTACATCAACAGGCAACCATTGCCTGAATTAAGAGATATAACAAGAAAGGGATAGCAATAGAAGCTCTCTATCCTGGTGGGGAGATTATTGACATGATTTTAAATTTGTAAATGATGAGAATAAAAAGATTAATTTTACTCACTGCTGATGGCTCACACCTATAACCTTTAACTCACAAGACTGGCATCTGAGGATCATGGCTCAAATCCAGCTCTGGCAGACATCCAAAATGTTCTTATCTCCAATTAATCATCAAAAGACAGGAAGTGAAACCAGGCACTAGTGGCTCACACTTATAAACCTAGCTACTCAGGAGGCTGAGATTTGAGGATCTCAGTTTGAAGCCAGCCTGCACAGGAAAGTCTGTGAGATTCTTATCTCCAAAAGTCAGCCGTGGAGTTGTGGTTCAAGTTGTAGAAGGCTAGTCTTGAGCAAAAAAGCTCCCAGGCTCTGAGTTCAAGCTCCAGTACTAGTGTGTTTAAAATATATATATATATATATGTATATATGTATAATTGTAAAAATACTGTACAGAGGGATTACAGTTACAGGAGTAAGGTAATGAGTACATTTCCTATCAAGCATTGTTACCTCCTTTGTTTTCCCCTAAACACACACATATTTTGAGTCTGTTTTCAACTTCTCTGTTCATTATAGCCTCACATAGGGCAACAACTCCCCTTGCCCACCTCACCTTTGGTGTATTACTGCCTTACTTGCCTAAGTCCAAATTCCTTCCTCCCTCCCTCCCTCCCTCCCTTCCTTCCTTCCTTCCTTCCTTCCTTCCTTCCTTCCTTCCTTCCTTCCTTCCTTCCTTCCTTCCTTCCTTCCTTCCTTCCTTCCTTCCTTCCTCCCTCCCTTCCTCATTGTTTTAATCCAAACTTTTTCCACTTAGATTTTGTAATATGGATCATCTGTTAGTAATTCTGTAATACTACAGGATGGCTGAACCATTCACCTTTTGCCTTATGAAACTTTGTGCTACCCAGTGATTAGGCTGATTTTTGCTTTCTGGTCCACACATCTAAAACCTACCAATGCCTCCATTTCAATGCCTAGTCACACTGTCTTTATCTTATATTTACTGTGTATGTTTTATATAATGAATTATTTTTTCCTATATAAATTTTGTTCTTCAAATGATAGCATTGGTGGACGTGATGAAATGTGTCATATGAAGTTAGCTTAAACAAGGGTTTGTTTAATGATAATAAACACAATGTAATTAATATGTGATAACTGTTCTTAAAATAGAAAGATAGGTTTCTGCTGAATTTCTGTAATTTTTGTGATGAGCAATAAGCCTTGATTGCCACAGGGTGTCACTGCTTTACAAGCCAAATTTTCTTCATCTGGATGTAGTGAAGATAGGAACTCTCAGGAGAAATTGTTTATGTTACAACAAAATATTTCCATAGTAATATAACAGTTGAGATGTTTGGAAATGGTATAATATTGTAGAACAAAAGATGAAAATCTCACACTCTCCACAGTCTCAGAAAATCTCCTTCATTTTTTTTCTGTACAGCCTTCTAGCCTTTTCCCTGTGTGTGCATATGAATAGTCATTCAGTAGCTTTTACATCTCATTTCATAATGTTTCGTTGGTCTCAATACACTCATCCCTTTCTCATTCTTCTTAGAAACCAATGCAGCAATTTCAGAATAATGATATTATTAGTAATTGGCATCTTTGATCATCAAAACAGTTGCCTGGTTATTGTCCAAGCCTGTGAATCTGGTTGGATTCTATTATTCAGTACCTGAAAGCTATACAGTTAATTAGCTAATACGTGGGTGGTGAGCAGTAAGATGGAAAACAGTACATAGAAACAAAATTTAAAGCAGCAACAATGTAAATGCCCTGGAAAATTTATAAAGAAGAAAAGGAAAGATTCAGAAGAGATGGTTAGAATACGATGCAGTTCGTGTCTGCAATATTCCTTGTTTTTGATTATAAAATTAAGATTGCTCATTGTAACAGATGAGGAACAGAAAAAATGTACTAAAATGAAAGCATTTATTACCATAATTATAGCTCAAACTTAACCATAATTAATATTTGTGCAAATATAACTTCTTTCTTTTTTATTTTTTTGAGATAAAATATATCCTGGTATCAAAACATTCAAATAGTACAAAAGATGCAAAATTAAAAGTTCTCTCTTCAGCATCTCTATCTTCATTCACTTCCCTCACTGTTAGTAATTCTTCTAATAATTTACACTTAAGTGTATTATTCTTCTAATAATTTACACTTAAGTGTATTTATATTGACTTTGACCTTAGAATATAAATGTGTAGTATGTGACCGTACATATAATGGGGGTAATTTTAGTACTGGAGGTTTAAGGACTCATGGTTGCTAGTTAGGTGGTCTACCCATTGAGGTTTGCCCCCTTACCCTGTTTTGTCTGTATTTTTTTTGGATAACATCTTGTTACTTTCCCTAGACTGGCCTTAGAATGCAATCTTCCCTGTACCATTTTAAATATTCAATTGGAGGAATTAGCAGAGTTAGTCCATTAGTTCAATATAGCAGGGTGGAAAGTGTCTAAAACCTGAGTTTGGATCCTAGTTCTTTTGTTTCCTAGCTAGAAAAAGAGAAAATCTCAGAACCCTGTGAGATCTTTTTACCCACTTTGAAGATGAGTAAACAGACTTGGCCAGGTGAAAGTGATTATGTAAGATCACAGAGGGTATGATTGAGCTAGATTTCAAACATCTATTTAATCCAGGGCCTATATGCTTTCCACTCTGACATCTTAGCGTTTATATGAATAACAGTGTATTAATTATTGAAAATCTATGAGTCTCTCCCTCTCTCTCTGTACATATATATATATATATATATATATATATATATATATATATATATATATATATATATATATGTTCTGGGGCTTGAACTCAGGGCCTGGGTGCTGTCTCTGAGTTTTTTTTTGTTCTAATACTTGAGCCACAGCTCTACTCCATTCTTTTGGTGGTTAGTTGGAGTTAAGAGTTTCATGGACTTTCCTGCCCAGGCTGGCTTTGATCTGCAATCCTCAGATCTCAGCTTCCTGAGTAGGTAGGATTACACACATGAGCCACCAGCACTTAGTTCACAAATGTCTATTTTAAAAGTGTCCTCATCACCGTAAAAAAGTATGTGATGCTAATGCATATATTAATTAGCTTCATTTAACCAAATCCAGAATGCATCCATTATTTCAATACATCATGATGTGCATGATAGAATTAATTTGCAAAAGTGAACAAGAGCATGCCTTTTTAAAATGATTGCCTCATCTTTGACTGCAGTGCTACTAGCCAGGCATCCATCGCCTCTCTGATTCCCTTTGTTCTGCCATGTTTTGTTTTCAGGAGAGAAGCCTTACAAATGCACCTGGGATGGCTGCTCCTGGAAATTCGCACGCTCGGATGAGCTCACCCGCCATTTCCGCAAGCACACAGGCATCAAGCCCTTTCGGTGTACAGACTGCAACCGCAGCTTTTCTCGCTCTGACCATTTGTCTCTGCACCGCCGGCGCCATGACACCATGTGAGCACCGCAGACCACACTAGAGGAGCTGCACTGGTCTCCTGTGTGGGTGCTGAGATCGTGACCAGTTTGTCCTCTTTGACCTCTACTTGCCTCGGGGATGGGGTTGGAGCAGCCTACTGAGCCAGGTTGAGGAGACTAAAAAGCTGTCTGGTCTCCCATGGGGCTCTTCATATTCCACCTTCACCTCTCCATTGTCCAGACTTCAGTTTTTTCAACCTCCGCATGGGTTGAATTCCAGTGCGGCACCCATGGCTGCCCCTTTCCCCAGACCCTCTATTCAGATATAGACATTTTTCCTACAATAACAAAACAGGAATCAAAACTCAAGGCTGTGAACAAACATACGCTGCTTCCCCTCCCCACCCTATTTTTTCTCGTTTTCTAGAACTTTTATCCATATATATATATCTATATTTTTAATCAGTACTTAAGGCAGTGGTAGTATCCTAAAATGACTTTTTTTTTCATGTTCCTACATGGAGGGAGCATAACAATGCAGTTGAATGGTAAGATTGACAGAGAATTGGGTCCTAAATGTAGGGCATGTTCTTAGTGAATAAGCTGAGTCTCATACCAAACTTAAAGGTTTTGTAGATTCAATCCAGTTTTCTTCTTACAATTTTGTTTTCAGACATTGCTGGTTTCTTCTTCATAAGTCCATCAAAGAGGATGAAGGGTCCTTCTTGTCTTTCTCCTCTTTCTCTTCCTGCTCTTTCAGGATTAAAGATTTTTTGTGGCACAATTACAGCTTCTTAGGTTACATTTGGACAAATATTCAAAGCACACAAAGACAGGTCAGTAGGGGGAAAAAGTGTTCTAGGAAAATAAGTTGGTCACTGACAGGAACAAGCAAACCTGGGGGCGACCCTGAGAACAAATAAGATGACTTTCATTTGGACAGGATACGAAAAGTGCTGGTAATCATAAACCTCATTTCAAATGGCAGCCTGTTGAGACAGAATCTTCAGGAGCTGCACTGTACTGTTCTTTTTTTTGTTTACATGAAGCAACAATTTAGTATATTTACATGATGAGAAATACACACTGAGGTCGTGTTAACCAGAGGTGAGGGGTCGGAAAAAAGGACTTTTGTTTATGCCATAGCATTATTGGCAGTCACTAGTCTATGTTGAATAGGATATAAAAGGCTTTTTTGTGAGAAGTGAGAGAGAAAAAGCAGTTTGGTGTTTTACAACTGTTAGGGACACCTAAGCCATTTAGTTTTAGCTGTTACAGCAGGTTGCATAACATACACATTTGGTTGCCCAATCAGACTGTTTCGTAATATTCTCTGGGGGGCATAAGCCCCTATGTTCCTGGCCCTGGACCTCAGATCTACCTCCACATGGCATATTTCCTCTCCTGGGGTAAGAAGAGGGGGCTTTGTATCAATTGGATTGAGTTCAACCTCTCTCCTAAAGGTTGTTTTCATATTGAACCCTTTTTTCCTTGGCATATATTCAACCAGTCCCTGCTTAAATACTTTAGGTGACTACCTCCTGAAGCTGTCCATTCTGACTAAATCATAGAATTCTAGCATCAAAAAGGGATCCTATTAGCTTTCTAGTCCTACCCGTCCCTCATATTATACAGATGAGACAAATACGGGTCAGATTCTTTCTCCAAATGTTTCCTTGAGGCCTTATAGACCTGTACACTCCTTCTCCCAGGGATCACATTATTAAGCCAAATTAAAGAAAATTTTATATAATTGGTTGCAATATTTGCCAATTTTATGTGACACTTCAGAAAACTTGGAACCACTCAAAAGTCATGTACAGTTGATGATGTAGTAAGAAAAGTGATTATTGACATATAATATTAGATTTTTTTATCTCATTTTAACTCACAATGTTTTTCCATACCATCAACTATCCTTAAGTTTAAAGATTTCTTGTACTTTTCAAGATGACATGTAGGTTTTTACTGTTGTGACTTTTATTTTAATATGGGCTTTTACCTGACTTTTGGTGTACAAGTTCCAACTATATACTAATTTCTAAAACTCTAGCAAATATCTAGGGCCAGTCTATTCATTGGAAATCTCTATGGAATTATAATACTGATTGGTAACTGTGGATTACTATCACACATAGACTTAAGCTTATAATTCTGTAGTTAATACAGTATTTCACAGTAGAGCCAGGGGTTGACCCATTTCTCTACAGTTTGGATCCTGATTCCTTTCCCAGAGTTTAGAACTGACTTGTGCCCCTCAGACCTCAGGAACATTTGCATTGGATCATATGATCCATTTTTATAAATACAGACTATCAACTATTGTACTAATTAGAATGATCAAATCAGGATCCCAAAATTGGTTTTCCTGATGCACCTGAGCCTTTATTAAAAAAGAAAAACTTTCTGCAAATTAATGCTTTTGCAAGTGCTTACTGTCTTAAGAAGCAATCAATTCTAATCTTATTCTCATTGCCCTTTTTCTTGCAAAAATGATTTTGAAACATTTATAATTAATTACATATACCTTCAGAAATGTGACAAGAGCCACTAAGGGACTTTCATAGAGTACATGGATTCAGATGCAGTACAGTGAAGAATTGCTGCAATAAAAGCACATAAATAAATGTTTGCTAGATAGTAAGGTAGAAAGGAGCTATAGTTTTTCTCCTTCTTGGTTAGCATTTGGAGTTTATTTGAATTTGATGTGCATATACCAGCAAAGCACTGCTAGTCCAAGAGTTGCCTAGGATATGGAAATGACCTTATTTTCTAAGTATGGTTAATAATTTAGGAATTGGTTGCAATAGAATTTCTCTATCTGGAAATGATTGGCATTTGAGCATAACTATTGATGCCTATGATTATTAAATTTAAGGAAAACTATGAGGACTATGAAATGGTTGGATAGATTAGATGGAGTGTGCTGTGGAGAAGATTTCTGATAGGAACTTCTTTATATTACTTTTGTTTAAAAAAAGTATTAAAACAGGGTCTCACTACATAGACCAGCCTGGCCTCAAACTCCAAATCCTCCAACCCTCATCCTCCCAAGTACTGTGATGACAGATGTGTGTTACCACAGCTGGCTCGGAACTTATTTTTGAATATATTTTTTATTTTGTAACATTATCAGATTTACAGAAAAAAATTGTGAAGATAGTACACATCTAAGTTTTTCTGTTATTAACTCTACATCTAGTTTCCTGTTTTTAACATTTTACATGAGTGAGGTAATTTGTTACAATTACGGAAATGTTAACTATGGTCAGTACTTTATTCATATTTCCTAAATTTTTACCCACTATCCTTTTTTTGTTTCACTATTTCATTCGGTATAACATATTACATTAAGGAACATATTTCCTTAGGCTCCTCTTGGTTGTGACAGTTTCTTAGATTTGTTTTTAATGACCTTGGGAGTTTAGACAAGTATATTCTTGGGATTTATTCTATTTTTTCAAAAAGAGAATGGAATAATGTTTTTTTGTGTGTGGAGGAAAAATACATCGGTGAATTACTATTTTCATCACATACTATTTACATGACTTATTCTTCTTCTTGATGTTAACTTTGGTCAACTGGCTATGAGACTGTTTATCCTATTTCTCCCATGCACTCTTTTACCTCCCATCCGTCTCTGTACTGTTTGGAAGGAAATTACTATAGTCTTCACTTATGGAGTAGTGAGTTATTTACCACGTCCTTGAAAACAAATATCTGTAGGAATTATTTGGAATTCTTCTGCATGGGAGATTTGTCTCTTTTCCACATATTTATTTATGCATCCTTTTATTTATATCAGCATGGACTCGTGGCTATTTATTTTATACTTTAGGTTATACTCCATTGCTATTTTATTGTGTTGCTCAAATTGTTCTGACTTTGGTCACTGGGAACTCTATTGAGTTGACTCTCAAAGTCTTTTTGACATGCCCCAATATGATTTTTTAAAGCCTGTCTTTAATTTCTGGCACTGCAAGATTTTCTAGGCTCCTCTTGCTTTTCTTTTAATTTGAAATCTTCGGTGCATTTCTATAATCAGCCAGTTCTTCATTGGGTCTTGGTTCCTTTCTCTGGAGAGATGTATTAGAAATCAAGATGTGGGCACTAGGTATGCTTGTTGCTGCTGAGGTATTGTTGTGTCAAGGCCTCCTTATCTGACAAGGAAATATATGTGTATACTAACTTATGTATATACACATAGCTATAAATATGTCTCTGTGTTGATCATCCATATCTTTATTTAGTTATACATGAGTTTATATTGATGTCTTTATTCTTGATCCATTAATGCACAAATCAGTCTAGTGGCTTCCCCTTACCTATCTGTGTTACCTTCCATTTCAACAGTGAGAAACATGGCTCCCACCTTTCTGCCATCTATTTACTTAATTGTTCAATTTCAGTATATATAAATATGTAACAGTATCTTAATTGTTAACCTGTAAACACATGGGAAATAACTATCAACTAGAACCCGGTGCTTATGAATATGATAGTAATGTTTCTTTTCTTTTTTCTTTTTTTTTAAAGAATTCTAACAACTCTTTGAAGCAAAGTGCTCTACTGAATTATGGATTTAGAGATTTCTGTGATTTCAATACTAAGGGTCTGGGTCTATCTATCCAGTATCTAAAACATTTTCTCATACCTGAACCAAATCATTATGAATTTACCTAACCTTAAAAAAGCCAAGGGAACTAGTGGTGTTTCATAGTGTGCTAATTCCTATATGAGGTACTATTTGAAGAGATGGACACAAAAGAAATTGGGTGCACCCAATTTAAAGAAACACTTAGCACTATCTTTTTTCCCCATTGCTAAATATGGATGTCTGGCAACAAGAGTGGTGCCCTTAGTTACCTCTCTTCCATATTTTCCCCATTCTCTTACATGGTTGACCTTAGGCAAATCAGATCACCTCTCTGTGCCTCTGTTAACCCATCTGTGAAATGGGGAATCCAAATATCTACCTCACAGGAGTGTTGTGAGGCTTCTTATTAATGGATGTTCTCAAAAATGATGAGCTATCTCTAAATGAACAAGAAAGTATTATAATCATTACTATGATGATAATTATAATGATCATTATAGTACCTATATGTACCCTGTATTTACTCTATGAAAAGAATTAAGAAAGATAATTGAAGAGTGGCAATCTTATTTCTTCACTTGTTCTCATGTTCCCTACATTCTCTTTGTGACTAACTAGAATTATATATTTCCAGACTTGAAATATATTAAGATCTAAAAGAATAGGTAGGCAAACTCCACAGATTTTTTTTAATTAAACAAGGAAAAGTTTATTTGAAGGTGAAAGAAATTCCATGAAAGTAGCAGAAACTATCTGGAGAAGGAATTGAAGAGGAGTTCCCCAAATCCATAGTTTTAAAGTTATATTTCCCCTTCTCATTCTACTTGGACTGCATTACATATCACTTTTTCAGAAGCACAAAGACAATTTCTCAAAGCCCATTAGTCTTTGGCCAGTTCAGTTTCCCAAATTCAGTTTTCTCCTTCTCTTACTGTACTTTGGACAGTAAAGGTAGGAGGAAAAGGGGGTGGGGTCATTGAGTTGGGAGTGGACTGGAAGAGGAGGGAACATATACCAGTGTCTGGATATTTCTTTGTTTTTTCAAACACTGGTATCACTTTCCATCTATCTCCCTTTCTAGTGGGTTAGAGGGCAAGGGAAGAAATATTATTTTTGTTAACAGTTGAGCTCTCCTTCCCTTCCAGTAGATGTCCTCCTAGAGTCAGTTCAAGTAGCTGTGTTGAACATTATTACTATGTTGTATGCAGTGATGTTTTCATTGTATTCTTGAATAAAAAAAGGGTGAAGAGAGTTCCTAGTGGTGTTCATCTCTATTTTTTGACAGGATGGCACAGCAGGAGAGCAGTACTAGAACCTGACTCTCTTTTATTTTGTGTTGGGGAAAGGAGCCTGCAGTGAAGGGATGTATTGGATTTTTGTCATTGTTTGTTTAAAGAAATTATTAAACACTACATTAAGCTTCAGTCTCTAACTTTCATGGCTGTGCCTCGTTATTTTAGTGCATTAGAGTAACCACCATTTTGACTTTGTTTTATACTATTTTTGCTTCAGAAGTGTGGCTTTGAACAATCACTTACATATGAGACTATCATGCACCTGAAGATACTCAACTGTGTCAGTTAGTATGGCCACTTCAACTTTCCTCTGTTCTAGCTCAGTGGGACTCTCCCATTGTGCTATCCAGGCAAAGTGTGTCCTTGGGTACTAAGCAATCTTGTACTTTTTTTATTAATAAAAATACTTTAAACTTCAGAAACTATGGATACTATGTTCAGTTTATCTGCCAATTGTGCTTCTTCAACATGGCACAAAGTTGCTGATTTTCTTTCAATGGATGACATTGTCATGGAATTAGTATATAGTCTTACAGGACAGCAAAGGAAACCATGCTATCTCCAATACAATGATTTCTCTGCCTAAAATAAAAAGCCCTCCCCATTCTTGGTAATATATTCAATCATGTCTGTGATTGGAGACTGTATGTTCCTTTTGTGTAGTTCTCAGGTGGCTAGATTTCCCTGCCCAGTTGCATCCTCCCCATTTTATTTTTTCCTTAGGAAAGAAGGAGAGGCGGGTATGAGGACAGCTTTAAACTTCAAAGGCATCTCAATAAAATACCAGTATTGTGTGGAGGTGTGGGAATATGTCTCAACTGAAACTTTGTCTTTCAGAAAAAAACATGGAGAAAAGTAAAAAGTGGGATATTTTCTTTTTTTCTTTTTGTTGATCATGGGGCCTGAACTCTGGGCCTGGGCGCTGTCCCTCATCTCCTCAGCTCAAGGCTAGCTCTCTACCACTTGTGCCACAGCACCACTTCAGGTTTTTCTGCTTTTGTGGTGCTGAGGAATCAAACCCAGGGCCTCACGCATGCCAGGCAAGCACTCTATCAGTAAGCCACTTTCCTAGCCCCAAGAAGGAGATTTTCTGAAGGAAATTTGAGGCCAAAGGCTGGAAGGACAAATGGAAAAGTGGCTGTTTCTGGGACTGCCTAAATGAAATTCTTCCCTATAAATAATAAAAAAAAAAGACACTCAGAGTTTATGGACTTTTCCCGTAATATTTATTTACTCACTTCTTTTTTTTCTTTGCTGGGGGGCTTGAATTCAGGAACTGGGCACTGTCACTGAGCTATTTTGCTCAAGGCTAGCATTCTGTCATTTGAGCCACAATTCTACTTCTGGTGTATTTGGTGACTAATTGGAGGTAAGAGTCTCACAGACTTTCTTGCCTAGGCTGGCTTTGAACTGCAACCCTCATATCTCAACCTCCTGAGTAGCTAGGATTACAGGTGTGAGCCACCAGCTCCCTGCTCTCATTTCTTTTGTGACAATAAAAGGAAAACTATGGTGAAAGTACCACTTGAAAAAAGTTATGTTTATGTGTGCATTTTAATGCTGGTGCCTGGGGCTTGAACTCAGAGCCTTGCACTCTCACTTAGCTTTTTCACTCAGGGCTGATGCTCTAACACTTGAGCCACAGCTCCACTTCTAGCTTTTTGTGGGTTAATTAGAGATAAGGGTCTCATGTACTTTCTTTCCCAGGGTGACTTCCAACTGTAATCCTCAGATGTCAGCCTCTTGAGAAGCTAGGATTACAGGCATGAGCCACTGGCATCCCATCTTGAAAAAAGTGTTTCATAATGGAATTGGAGGCCAGTAAGGAAGAAAGATTCCTGCCCAATTCAAACTGCTGCGTAGGAATGTGAACTTTGGTCTCCTCCAACCTATGACCTTAGATATCTGGAATTCCTGAACAATTATGTAGTGCCAATGGCTCCAACTGCATAATGAAAGGTTATCCACCTCTTGTTGTATGGACATTTCCATTCTGTATGCACAGTATATTCTTTTCCTTGTTATTGTTAGTCATGTAGCCCATTCCTTGACTACCTCCAGTCTCCCATATGTTGGAATTCATATTCCTACCTTCTTCAAAACAATGAATCAGAGTTCTCTGAACTTCTGTTTCTTAAGTTGAAATTTCTAGGACCTCAAATAAGTAGTGTGTGTGTGTGTGTGTGTGTGTGTGTGTGTGTGTGTGTGTGTTGGTCTTGGAGTTTGAACTCCTGGCCTGGATACTGTTCCTGAGCTTTTTTTGCTCAAGATTAGCATTCTACCACTTGAGCCACAGCTCTACTTCCTCCCTTTTGGTGGTTAATAGAAGATAAGAATTTCATGACTTTTCTACCTGGGCTGGTTTCCAACTGTGAGCCTCAGATCTCAGCCTCCTGAGTAGCTAGGATTACAGGCATGAGCCACTGGCACCTGACTTAAATAAATATTTTTATTTTTTTCAATTTCTGAATTTGGATTGATTGATTAATGTGTTTGTCATCACTTTATATTAGGAGAGTGATCCAAAGCAACCCCTCTTTACCTCCAGTTCTGGCACAGACAAGGGTAAAGATACTACAGGAGCCCTACTGTGCTCCTTCTTCCTGTCAGTTATTTTAGTCTGGTAATGCAAAAGGCTGTAGGTGAACGTCCTTTCAGTTTCTGAGCCTCCAGTTCTTCCGTTGAAGCTCCAACATTTTATTGGATGCCCTTTATTGCTGGTTGCCTAGTAAGGAAATCCATCATTTAGGTGTTACGGAGCATAAGGAGATATTAGGAGCATTCTCCATGTAGATCAATCCTGAAATTCTGAGGAAGAGTGACTAAAACATATATCTACAGTTGAAAGAAGAAAGATAGTATAAACTTAACCTGTATTCCCAATTCCAAGAATAGGACATTCATTGCTCAGATCTTCTGAAGTGTCCACACATCATTCTTTACCATATTCTCCTTCCTCTCCCCAGAGATAGCCCCTGAGTCTATATTCTGTGATTGTTATATCATTTCTTTCTTTTAAAAAATAAATCTTTATGGTTGATGAATGCAAGCGTAAATAAATATCTTACTTTTGCCTGGTTTTGAAATTTAAATAAATGGATTCCCATTGTATGTGCTCTTTTGTACCTTGATCCCCTTACCCAGAATTATGTTTGTGACATTCATCCATGAAGGTATGTGTAACTGTACTACTTTTTTTCCATTGCTGAGATATCCCATTCTATAAATAAATATATTTATCTCTTTGAATGTTGAATTGTTCTTATATTGTTTCATACTGAGAGGTAACAAAGGCTTAGAAAAGCAAACTTTGGGCTGGGAAGGTGGCTCAGTGGTAGAGTGCTTGCTTTGCATGCATGAGGCCCTGGGTTCGATTCCTCATACCACATAAGCAAAAAGAAAAAAGCCAGAAGTGGCACTGTGGCTCAAGTGGTAGAGCGCTAGCCTTGAGCTGAAGAGCTGAGGGACAGCGCCCAGGCCCAGAGTTCAAGCCCCACAACTGGACCCCCCCCCAAAAAAGAAAGAAAAGCAAAACTTTGCATGCATGTGCAAGAATTTAAGGTAAATATCTATCTTGTGGTAGAATTGCTGATAAATAAGACATTTGCTTTTTTGTTTGTTTGTTTATTTTCCTTTGGACAGTGCTGAGGTTAAGCTCAGAGTCATGTGCTTTCTAAGCAACTGCTCCATTACTTGAGCCACACTCAGCCCTTTTTTTGCTGTAGTTTTTTTTTTCAGATAGGTCTTGAATTTTTTTCTGGAGCCAGTTGTGGACCACAGAAAGGTTCTCCTCCTGTGATTTTCTGCATAGCTGAGATTACATGTGTGTACCCATATCCAGCTTGTTGATTTCGATATAGCCTCACTAATTTTTACCCACACTGGCTTCTGAACAGCATAGTCCTTCTGGTTTCCTATTTTCAAGTACCTGGGGTTACAGGCTTGTCCACCACACTTAAGTGGATATTTGAATTTTTAAAATTAGCTTGGTAATGTAAAAAGTTTTTCAAAGTAGTTGTAAATGTAGTTTTCAATGTTGTTTTTTCATTTTATATTCCCGCCAGCAATGTATGAGCATTGTGGTGACATGATTTAGATTTTTTTTGTGGTCTGGGTGAGTCTAATCCAGGGCCTTACCCATACTAGGCAAGATCTACTTCCAAAGTATTCTCCTTTTTAAAAAAAAATACTTATTTTTTTTGTTTATATGGTACCAAAGAATAAAACCTGGGGCCTCATGCATACTAGGCAAGTATTCTACCACCAAGCTACATTCCCAGCCCCTACCTTTAAAAAAAAACAATTGAAATTCAAACTACTTCTTTAATTTTTGTTTTACACATTTGGTGGTATTGAGACTATTTTTATGGCCTTCATTAGCACATCACTGAATATCACTAGGAGATTTTTTTCATGTATTTACTTTCAATATCTTTTTATGATGATACTTAAATGTGAACTAGGCAGGTCCTCTACCACTTGAGCCAACTCCCAGTCCAACTTTTCAATGTATTCAGTGTAAGTGTCTATTGAAGCAGAACTTATTATGTGCCTTCCAAATATTCCCCTTCCAAGACAAAAGTATTCATTTTCAAGTTATTGGAAGTGTTGGAAGAAACAGATCTCAACAAATTCCTCTCCAGGATAGGCTTATATAAAAAAGTTACTTGCCTTTCCTAGCATTGGTCTGTATCCAAAGGCTGTTTGATGTGGGTCTATAAAACCTGGACCCTTGCTCTATTTGGGGACCCTTGCTCTATTTAAAAAAACCAACGGAGCTCCAAAATTTGCAGACTTGTCTGAATAAGCCTTGTTGTGAATGTATTGTAATTCTTTCCTTTTGTCTTATACTAAACCCCCAACTTCTTGTAAGTTTTGATCTTGATAGCATGTCCAAAATACTTCCTATATTCCTCTCTAAAATAGCTACAATTGTATTGAACAAACTGAGCTATTATTTCTATCTAGAACTATATTATGTATAGATGTGAAGCAGGGATCTTATACCATATTTCTCAACTGATAAATCTATTGTGTTAGCACAATATTGAAATGCACAACATTTCCCAAGAAACAGTACCATTTATGTGATGTTAAGCATCACAAGTTTTTATTTTGGGATCTTTGTTTCTGTTCCAATACTAGATATATATTACTTATAAATGTTTTGATACCTAATAGGAAAAATATCATGATCATATATTTTCTTCTTTAAATCATTGAGTTATAGGTTTGATTTTGTAATATTGAACTAAATTTTCATTTAGGATGAACTCACATACATTGTGATATTTTAACTTTTTGTAGACATTGCTACATGTTTGTATATTGCTAAATTTATTTCCAATTTCCCATTTCATTGGTTTTCTTTTTGAAACTTTTTTGCAGCATTTACTCATTAAATAAGTATTTTTTATTGCTACTACTACTGCAGATTATCACAAAGAAGTTTAACTAAAGGACATTTACTGGCCTTTATAGGATACAATTGGATACAGGTCTCAATAAACTAAAACCAAAGTGTCATCAAGGTTTTATTCTTTTCTTGAATTCTCCAAGGAGAATCCATTTCCATGCTTTTTCTAGATTCTACAGACTGCCCACATTCCTTTTTAAAATAAATTATTTATTGTTATTGTAAAGGTGATGCACAGAGGGGTTACAGTTACATTAGTCTGATAAAGATTACATTTCTTTTGGAACAATGTCTCCCCTTCCCTTACTCTGTCCCATTTTTTTCTTCCATCTCCACCCACACAAGTTGCATAGTTCATTTTCAACATAATTTCTAGTGAGTATCACTGAGGCATTTGTTCACCCTTGGCCCCACCATTTCTGTGCCCTCCATTATCTTCCCAAAGACAGATAAACAAGAAAGACAAACGGAAATTAAACAAACATAGCAACAAAGAAAAATAAGAACCTCTTGTTCCCACTTCCTGGAGTTTGTTTCAATAAATATTATTTTAAATGGTCAGATTCACATAACTATTGTATCTATGTGGTCCTCTAGTAAGAATATCCTTCTTTGGTCTCACTGTGTGAATACCTAGAGACCTATATATCATGTCCCAGTGTATTTTTCTCTTTTACCACCCTGTATGTTTACTTATAGATTTATAGGCACATTCTAGTTACCACCAATGAAGGAAATCATGCAACCTATGCTTCTTTGGGTCTGGCTTACTTCACTTAATATAATTTTTTGAAATCTTTCCATTTCCTTATGAATGTAAAATATTCTTTCTGATGGATGCATAGAATTTCATTGTGCATATATACCACATTTTCTTGATACATTTGTCCACTGAGGGGCATTTAGATTGATTCCATACCTTGGCTATGATAAACAATGCTGTAATTAACATGGTTGTGCTGGTAGCTTTAGTGTGTCCTTATTTGTATTCTATTGGATAAATGCCCAGGAGTGGAACTGTACATTGCTAAATTTATTTCCATTTCGCATGTCTTCCCTCATTGATTCTTTTTTCTTTCTTTCTTTTTTTTTTTTACTTTTTTTTTAAAGAATGTTTTTGAGACAAAGTATCATCCCAGGCTGGTCAAGTACTCATATTAGAGGTATGTATGTGCCATCTTACCTGGTTATTTTTATTTTCTTCCTTCCTTTTATTTTTTTTTTTTTACCAGTCCTGGGGCTTGAACTCAGGGTCTGAAAACTGTCACTGCATTTCTTCTGCTCAAGGCTAGGCTCTACTACTTTGAACCACAGCACCATTTCTGGCTTTTTCTGTTTATGTGGTACTGAGGAATCAAACCCAGGGCGTCATGTGTGCTAGGCAAGCACTCTACCACTAAGCCACATTCCCAGCCCCCTTCCTTCCTTTCTTCTTTTTGTTTTTGGAGCTTTTGTTAGTTGGCTGGTTTTGGAACATGGTCTCATAATGTAGCCCAGACTGGCCTCAAACTTCCTATTGTCATGCTTCCTGCTCCCAAATATTGTTATCACAGGCATGTACTATCATACCTGGCACTTACTCTTGTACACACTCTCTCTCCTTCCTTCCATTCTTTTTTCCCTTTTGTCTTTCTCATTCCTTCTTTCCTATTCTCCCTGTTCTCTTCCTCTTTTCCCCTACCTTACCTTCCCCTCCTCTCCTTCCTTCCTTCTTCTTTCTCTTAACTCATTTCTTGTGTCCTTTCTTCCTTCTCTGTTTTTCTTGAGATAGGGTCTTACTATGTAGATTAGGCTGGCCTCAAACTCTCCATCCCCCAGCATCAGCCTCCTGAGTGTTGGACTTATAAATATAAGCTCCACACCTGACTCTTTTCTTTTTACTTGTACACCTTGATGGGGTATAGTATGGCAATCCAATACACATATATAATGTATAATAATCAGATCAGAGCAATAAGTATTTTTGTCTCCTTAAACATTACTCACTTTGATGTGTTGTGAATTCTGTATTCTTTTTTAGTCATTTTGAAATATATCACATATTTAACCCATAGTTACCCTATTGTGATTGTTTTTTGTTGGTTGTGGGGCTTAAACTCAGGGCCTGGGTGCTGTCACTGAGCCTCTTTATCCTCAAGGCTAATGTTTTACCACTTGAGCCACAGCACCACTTCCAGTTTTTGAGTTATTAATTGGAGAAAAGAGTCTCACAGGGACTTTTCTGCCCAGGCTGGCTTTGAATTGTGATCCTCGGAGCGCAGCCTCCTGAGTAAATAGGATTACAGCCGTGAGCCACCGGCATCGGCTCCTATTGTGATTTTTTTAAGTACCAGAAGTAATTCTTTCATTCAAACTTATCTAACTTATTTCCAGCTCACTCAAAGCTTCACAATCTCCAGTCACTACTATTCTAGTGCAGTGCCTTCTTCTACAAGAGTAACTCATTAACTTTCACAAATGAGTGAAACATGTGGCACTTGTCTTTCTTTGTCTGGCTTATTTCACTTAATGACCTTCAGTTTTGTCCATGCTTCTATAAATGATAGGGTTTCATTCTTTTTATTCACTGATCTCCTAAAGAACATCTGGATTGTTTTCATATTTTAGATATTGTGAATAGTATCACAATAAAAATGAAAGTGCAGGGATAATTTATCACCCTTGTACATATATACACAGAAATGGAATTACTGTATCATATGGCAGTCCTACTTTTAAATTTTTAAGGAGTCTTTATATTATTTTTCATAATCCATTGCCACCATCAGTATATAAGAGTTGCCTTTTTCTGCATTATCACCAGCATTTCCAATCTTATATGGGACCCTTTGGACTTTTGATCACATGAAAATCACTAATCAATGAGTAAAAGTGGCTTTAGTGTTCTATTATCTCTATCAATTCCCATATTCCTTAGATATTGGCCCTGTAAATCTAAACCAACTTACCACTTTTTCATGAGTTAAGAAATTTTTTTTTAGCTGGGTACTAGTGGCTCATGCAGCTACTCAAGAGGTTGAGATCTAAGGATTGTGGTTCAAAGCCAGCCTGGGCATAAGTCTGTGAGTTTGAAGTAGAAGTGTGGCAAGTGGTAGAGCATCAGTCTTTAGTGAGAGAAAAGGCCAACTGAATGCTTAAGATCCTGAGTTCAAACCTTGGTACTGGCACAATAAAAGAAATACCTTTTATACATTATTAGCATTTAAATTATTTTAATATAAAGCTTCATCTGGATCATGACTCAAGTATTTTATTGAAAATGGAAGACATATCTAAGTACTTATCATTTTCCCTATGTGTGCGTATTTGGTCTTCAGTGTGGTGACATTGGGAATTGATGGAATTTTTGGAGTTGAAGGCCCACTAGGAAGCCCTTAGATCATTAAAGATGGTATGTCCTCAGGAGGGAGTGTGGGATATCTGAACTTCTGACTTTCTACTTTGCAATGTAAACTCTTACACACACATACTTCCAGCATAACATGCCCCTCTAAACACCCTCATGAGAGGTTAAACCTATGGGGCTACTTAACTTGGACTTTGAACTTCCAATAATATGAGCTAAGTAAACATTTTCTGTTTATTAGTTAGCTGCCTCAGGTATTTTATTATAGTAATGAAAGAATTACTAATACAGAAAATTGGCACTGAGGAATTAGCAAATCTGTACCTGAAAATGTTTAAATGTCTTTGGAATTGATTTACAGATAAAGCATGAGAGACTCTACAGGAAGCTTTGATAGATGTAAGTGGAGCAACATGGGTAATTCTAATGCAAGTTAAAAATATAGAATGCTTATAAGAATGTGGAGAGTTGAGGTAATGTTCATAAGATTTTAAAGAGAAAGGGAAATCTTCTGGGTATTGGAGTAAATAGCAAAGAACCTGAGGACATGGTATTTGTGTTCTAGGACTTTGTGGGGGACAGAAATTAAATAATGGTGGGTTAGTTTATTTGGCAAAGGACATATCAAAATGACCAAGCATTCAAGTTGTAGCATGGATATTACTGGTACTTTTAGACAAAATTATAGTGACCAGAAAGAAGTGGAGTAGAAATTTGGTCTGAATTTTGGGTAATTTGTGGCCTAGCCAGGAAGATATTAGAAAAAAGATTTGGTAAAGCTGCTCCTTGCTAAAGAGACTATCCGATGGGGCTGGGAATGTGGCCTAGTGGTAGAGTGCTTGCTTAGCATGCATGAAGCCCTGGGTTCAATTCCTCAGTACCACATAAACAGAAAAAGCCAAAAGTGACGCTGTGGTTCAAGTGGTAGAGTGCTAGCCTTGAGCAAATGAAGCTCAAGGACAGTTCCTAGACCCTGAGTTCAAGCCCTAAGACCGACAAAAAGAAAAATAAGGAGACTATCTGATATATTTATCACCAGGACTATAGAGTCTAAGACAGCTACATAATACTTCACCCAACAATTGCTTAATCCATGTTCTTCTCATTACCACACGGGATATTCTCTAAGACAAATTGTATGACAAGCCATGAAACAAATCTGAGAAAAAAATTTAAAAGCTGAAATTATATTGGATATCCTTTTCTACCAGAGTATAAATAAACTAAAAATCAATAAAAATTTGGAAATTATACAAATAGGTGGGATTTAAGTTGTTCATTCTTGAATATTTATTGGATTGAAGAAATCATGATGTAAATTAACAAATTTCTTCAGACAAATGGAAATAGAGCTATAGCATAATATTTGAGATATGACAAAAACAGAAAAAAGGAAACTTATTGTTTGCTTTAAAAAGATGATAATTACACCTATATTAGAATATCATGATGAATGTTAAAGGACTAATGTAAGTAAAGAGCTTGACATGAAGCTTAGCAAATAGTAACTCTTTAAAATAAATGGAAGGTTGGGTCAACAGAATTTATATACCAGCATGGAAAAATGATAGATTCAAGGATAAAGGCAGGATGGATGAATTTTGGTAAAGATAAAATTGAGAGAAACAAAAGTGGTGAGAATTTGATTTTAGATCCTAAATTGATAGACCAAATGAACAATATCAAAATGATAGTAGCGGGCTGGGATTTAGCTCAGTGGCAAAGAGGTTGACTAGCAAGTACAAAGCCCTGGCCTTAGTCCCTAGAACCAAAAGAGAAAAGATAAAAATAATAATAGCAGAAGACTTGGGGAGGTGATTCAAATGGTAGTATGCTTGCATAGCAAGCACAAGGTCCTAGATTCAAACTCTCCAGTACTATCATAAAATGTGATAATAGATTTTTAAGAATCATTTTTATCTAAAATACTGTAGAAGAAAATATAGCATAAATATTGTTGTTTTTGACACTCAAACATCCTCTTAGTTTTTTCCCCTGTGGAGTTTGAACCTCTGCTTGAATATAGAATGAGGTTCTAGGTTTGAGTTCTGTTTATTTATTTTTATTTCTGGGTGAGTTAGGAAATCACTTAGGAAATAAGTCAAAAATATCCATGTTTGTTTTAGATATGTCTAAGGATGACTAGCAAATTGGTTATATATAATCAAGCAAATACATTTTATGGAGTAAATGGGTCAGGATATCAAGGGTAAGAGGCTCTGAAGGAAGAATTTCTGGAAAAAAATAATTCCAAAAGAAGAAAGGCATAACAGAATTGCCTTTGTCCTTACTGACATTACTGACTGAAATCCTCTGAAGAATCTACATCAGGGTTGAAGGTCCTGCAGATTGTTTGACTGAGCAGAATTTCTTAAGTGTGGACAGATGGAACGTAGAAGAACCAGAAACAAAACCATCTATGGCTATCTTTAGTCTAATCAACAGGCAACCTCTTTATCTGACCTAAATTCTTATGGCTATCAGATAAAATGTTGGGAATGTACTGTTAAAATGAGCTCATCATTAGCTTCCATAATCCCTAAAGCTAAGAATATTCTAAGATGATATCTGAGCCCCCACTCTGTTGTTGCCCATCTACCTGATGTATTTGATGACTGCTCTGATTTATGACTTTGATTTGTGGCTTTAAAGATTCATGTAACCACTTCCACAGTGGAACATGGAATATATCGGAACCTGTGATTCTGGGCCATTGTCACTCATATTTGCCTGAAAATAAATGATCTCTGATTCATCTTGAACAAGAGCTGTATTGTGTTGTCAATAGTATCTTCAGGGTAGATATTTTCTTTTGAGTTTTTTTTTTATTTCTGTGTGTGTGTGTGTATGGTGTGGGTGTGTGTGGGTGTGTGTTGGTCATGGAGCTTGAACTCTGGGCCTGGGTGCTGTCCCTGATATTTTCTTTTGAATGTGGTAATTATCACTTGAATTTGGCTCCAATTTCATCTGGGAAAACAAAAATTGTGCACAAGATCTAGAAAAGTTGTTTAATAAGTCACTATCACTTTTGTCAGCTGCAATGTGGTGTGTGTGTGTGTGTGTGCGTGCGTGCGTGCTGGGGAGGTCAAAAGGGGGAAGATGAATGGAGAGAGAAAGGATGGACAAAACAGTGAACATGGAACCAGGTAACTTGATGGGATAGGTGGGGTTGGGAGAGATGGGAGAGAATGATGGAAAGAGTTACATTGATTAAGATGGATTGCATCTATAAACTGTCATGTTGAATTGAAACTGCTTCAAGATAAAAACTCAAACTTAGAAACTGAAGTTTCAGAACGTGGAGATGTCAAGAAAGGAGAGGCAATAGGAATCCTGAAAGAGTTACTTGTCCATAATTGAGTCAGAGGTGAGGATAGGCTGCATGAACCACATTTCAGTGATGGCAAAGTCAGGTAACTCCTGTGACAGTGATCAGATTTGTAGCAAGGATTTCCTGAAGAGGTAACATTCACTGAGATTGAGTAAATTAGTATCAAAAGAATTCAGTGACTATTCCATTCCAAGTGGAAAAACAACATGTCAGTTAGAAAATTCAGGTAAAAAAAAGAAACACTGATTTCTCATCATTTTGTATTGACCACATTTATAACAACCTGAGGTAAAAGGTAGTGTAAATGACTTCTGATGTCCCTTATTTCCTTTTCCAGATAATATTGCAGTTATAAATACATGCTTTGCATGTGTTTACATGTCACAAGTCTGCAATAAAAAAGAGAAATTTTATGGAAATATACCTACTACTTTATTTAAGAACTTTCAAGTTAAAATTATTTAAACAATGACAACAATAATAATAGCATCCAGAAAAAGATTCATTTAATGCTAAAGTAAGGAGATTCTGAGTTTTTTCCTAACTTATACCCTAGTTCAGTTTTTTTACTCATAGCTGATTCTCAACTACTTGAGCAGTACCTCCAACCCCAGATTTTTGATGACTAATTGGAGATAAAAGTCTAGGAGATTAGAGTCTCTTGCATTTGTCTGCCTGAAGCAAACCTCGGTCTTCTGATCTCTGCCTCCTGAGTAGCTAAGTACGTGCTTGATGTATCTGGTTTTAGTCACAAGTTTCTCAAGATTTTGGGAAGCTGTCTTGTCTCTGTTTACATAACCCTAATAAACAGAGATGTTGTAATTGTGTGGAAGGTTTAAGAGAAAATTTCGGGTTGACATTAAGAAGTAGAGTTTTGAAGATTTCATCATTTTAAATTTTTTATTGATATCATTATGTTTATATTTCTTCCTGATTTAACCTATGAATTTCATTAAAGTTTTCCAAATATATTACCATATGATTGTACAAAATAGGCTTGCTTATAACTGCTATCACTTCTATGTGTATTTCTTCATGTGTATAATTTTTTTTTTTGCCAGTCCTGGAGCTTGTACTCAGGGCCTGGGCCTGGGCACTCTCCCTGAGCTTCTTTTGCTCAAGGCTAGCACTCTACCACTTGAGTTTCTGTCTTTTTCTGTATATGTGGTACTGAGAATTGAACCCAGGGTTTCATGCATGTTATGCAAGTACTCTACCACTAAGCCACATTCTGCTACTATTTTCTGGATTAGGCTTGCTAATCATCCATGTGTTTTATTGGTTATTCTAAAAAATAAGCCTTTGGATTTATTTATCATTTCATCAGATCTTATTGAATCTAATTAGTTAATCCAAATCTTTTATCTTAAATTTATTTTTTGCTCTCTTAAAGTGTGTCCATTATGCTTTCTCTCAACCATTATGTTGTGGGCATAACATATTTTATTTATGTATTTATATATGTATATATTTATTTAGGTCCAGTACTGGGGCTTGAATTCAGGGCTTAGGTGCTGTCACTTAGTCTTTTCAGTCAAGGCTGTTACTGTACCACATGAACCACAACGATGCTTCTGGCTTTTTGGTGCTTAATTAGAGGTAATAACCTCATGAACTTTCCTGCTTGTTCTGGCTTTGACATATATTCCTCAGTTCTCACCCTCCTGAGTAACTAGGAATAAAGGTAACAGCCACTGATAATGGCCCTCAATAGCTTATTTAATATGATAATTTAATATATAATAAATAATAAAAATACTCAAGGATACGTATTTCCTGTAAACATGACTAATTAAACTTTACAGGTTTTGTATGCTATTTTTTTCGGCTTTTCTTACTACCTTTTTGTGGTGCCATACAGGGGCTTGACTCATGGCCAGAGTGCTGTCACTTAGCCTTTTAGTTAAAGGCTGTAGTTCTACAACTTGAGCCATTCCTTCATTTGTGGCTTTTGGTAGTTAATTGGAGATAAGAGTCTCCTAGACTCTCCTGCCCTGGCTGGCTTCAAACCAAGATTTTAGCCTCTTGAGTAGCTGGGATTACAGGTATGAGACACCTGCAACTGGCTCCTTACCTCTTTTGTAATGAGTATTTTTATGTACATTTAACAGTGACACACTACTAAATTATACACACTTGTGAAATTAGGAAGTACTCAAAATAGCCTGGATATTCACATTCATACGGTAAAACTAATGAATTGTAGGGAAGTAATGGGGGATAATTTCAACCTAAGGTCATCAAGGTGATAGAGATAAATTATCTCAGGGAAAGATTCCAGTTATAATCTAACTGTGGTAAGTAGATAAAGTAGTAAAGACAATCATGCTGTAATGCAATCAATTATAAGGAATGAATAAATCTAACCTCACAATAAATTATTGCACTCCAGAGAAAAAGATTTTGTCTACAGAAAGGGCATAGTCCTGTGGAATCTAATCAGACAAAATTAGAATGGAAATTACCAAATCAGGATAGTGCACCTACAAGAAAACACACTAACATGATGTTTAAGAATTGGAACAGTACAGAAGTAGAAAGAATCAGAAGTATAAAAAGTGGTAGAGCTGGGCGCCAGTGGCTTGCACTTGTAATCCTAGCTACTCAGGTGGCTGATATCTGAGGATTGGGGTTCGAAGTCAGCCTTGGAAGAAAAGTCTGATCTCCAAGTAACCACCAAAAAGGTGGAATTGGAGCTGTGGCTCAATTGCTAGAGCACTAGCCATGAGCAAAAAACTCCTCTAGGAAAGTGCCCACTAAACATTCAAGTTTTAAATGGATTAATGAAGTGAAAACAGCATTATCAGGTGATGATGAGGACAGAAGGAAGTTTGTTTGTCACAGAATTGTAGTTTCAGATGCTTAGAATGAAGGGCTATATTTAGAAAAGAAGAGATCAGGTGGGAGTAGTGGCTCGCAAAGTTATTTGAACATGTGGTCAATAGGTTTACTTTTTTTTTTCTTGCCAGTTCTGGGGCTTGAACTCAGAACCTGGGCACTGTCCCTGAGCTTCTTTTGCTCACTGCTAGTGCTCTACCATGAGAGCCACAGTGCCACTTCTAGCTTTTTCTTAGTTTATTGGAGATAAGAGTCTCATGGACTTTCCTGGGCAGGCTGGCTTTGAACCGCCATCCTCAGATCTCAACCCTCCTGAGTAGCTAGGATTACAGATGTGAGCCATTGATGCCTGACCAAGCTTACTATTTTGAATGAACTCTGATATCTTGTGTTCCATTCTAATTCATAATTTTGAAGTTTATGATTAAGACTGCATTGCAAGTGGGGGTACTGGTGGATCATTCTTATAATCCTAGCTAATCAGAGGCTGAGATCTGAGGATCATGATTTGAAACTAATCCAGACAGGAAAGTCTGTGGCCTAAGTGGTAGAGCAATATCCTGGGGCACAAAAGCTCAGGGACAAAAATAATGATAGTTTAAAAATTTCTGACAAATATAATTGACAGGTGGATTAAAATATTAGTCAAGTATACTCTCCCTTTGCCTCAAGGATAAAATCCATTTTGCTACTAGGAAACTGAAAGCTCTTCATAATCTAGTTGTTGCTTACATGGTCCATTCACAGCTTATTATGATCTACTTTCAAGTGTTGTGTGTGTGTGTGTGTGTGTGCTAGTACTGAGGGCCAATACTGAGGCTTAAATTCAGGGACAGGGTGCTGTCACTTAGTTGTTTTGCTCAAGTCTGGTACTCTACCACTTGAGCCATGCCTCCACCTCTGGCCTTTTGCTGGCTAATTGGAGATATGAGTCTCTATGATTTGTGTGTCCTGGTTGGCTTTGAACCAGGATACTCAGATTTCAGCTTCCTGAGTTGCTAGAATTATAGGTGTGAGCCACTAGGGCCTGGTTACTTTGAAGTTTATTCCCAAGAAGTACTGAACTATTTGTCAGCTTCAAAACATAACGTGCTGTGTCATATTTCTATGACTTTGAAGGCGTGCTTTCTTCTGAAACTTCTTTTAGTCTTTGTCCAAACTCCTATTTATTCAAATTTTTACTTAGATGTCCTATTGTAGATGCAGTCATCATAACTGACAATGGAATAGTCTCAATACTCCTATTTATGTGTTAAATATACCTGGGAACATACTTATATTAATGATCTTACCACATCATTTTAGTAATTACCTTTTTATATTACTCTCTCTCTAGTTATACTGCAAGTTTCTTTAAGAAACATCTCAAGTTTTGTTCATACTTATCAGTACTGCCTGGATAAGAGCAGGCAGTAAACAAATATGTGTTCAAGTACTGGTGAACTTTTTTTTTCCTTTTCTTTTCTTGGTCGGGGGTGTGGAGGGAGGGCTGGTCCTGGAGCTTGAATTAAGGGCATCAACACTCTCTCTGAGCTTCTTTGCTCAGGGTTAATGATCTATCACTTGAGCAATAACTCCACTTCTGGCTTTTTGGTGGTTAATTGAAGATAAGAGACTCATAGACTTTCCTGCACATGCTGGCTTCAAACTTTGATCCTTAGATCTCAGTTTCCTGAGTAGCTAGGATGACAGGTGTAAGTCACTGATGTCCAGCTTGCAAACTAATTTTTTCTAAGCAAAATTATAAATTATATGTAGAACCTTTGGAACTAGTCATGAATATTTACAATCAAAAAAGTACCCATGACAAATGTGATTGGATAGCTGACAGGGGAGATGCTAAGTCCAGTTTTAGAAAACCGCTCTTATAAATGCCCTCTAGACAGAGATCTACTACCTATCTCATGCCTAGCCAAGAAATTGGAATTCTCCTTTCTATTCCCCATTACTACCTTCATAGTCTTTCATATGGCTAAATTTAATTATTTTCCTGAGCAAGACCTTAAACCATCAACTGACATCCCTCCCAACACACCCTGATTCTTAAGTTCTTCAAACAGATAATAAATATTCTGTCTCTTTTTGTCAATCTAATTTTACACCTAGGTATGTAATTAATAAAGTGGTATTAATTATCCAGCAAACTGTTTGAAGGTCTCTAGAGATACAGTGCAAAATGTTGAACACAATAATCTCTGAGGTTAAATTCTTCACCTGCTCATGTTCAGAAAAACTGCTTGTAAGGTTCTATGATTCCAAGCTTTCTGTTTCTTAACGAATGATCTGTATTTCACCTTCCAGCAATATATCCACATTTACATATGCTTTACAATTTTCTCCTTCAGAATCTCACTGTTACTGCTATAACACAATAGTTTCTCCATTTTAATATTGACAATTTCAGAGAGTTTCACTGCACAGGTAACAGCAACTAGATGTACAATTTCAAGACTCTTTTCTTGTGCATGTGGAGTTTGAACTCAGGGTTTGGGCACTGTCTTAGTTTTTGCCCAAGACTGCTGCTCTACCACTTGAGCCACAGTTCCGCTTCCAGTTTTTAGGTAATTAAATGGACATAATAATCTCATGAGCTGGGTGCCAGTGGCTCACACATATAACCCTAGCTACTTAGGAGGCTGAGATCTCAGGATCACGGTTCAAAGCTAGACAGGGCAGGAAGGGCCTTGAAACTCTTATCTCCAATAAACTACTCAGAAAAAGCTGGAAGTGGTACTGTGACTCAAATGAAAGAGCAATAGCATTGAGCACAAAAAGGACAGTGCTCAGGCCCTGAGTTCAAGCACCAGGACCAAAGCTCCCCCCCCCCACCAAAATAAAGGAATTTCATGAACTTTTCTGCTTAGACTGGCTTCAAACTGCAATGTTCATATCACATTCTCTTGTATAAAAAGTCATTTTTCTGATGTGTTGTATCACTTTGTGCCCTAAGGGGATGCTTGCTGATTTATCAGCAAGACCAACTCTAAATCTTCTGGCTAATATGTCTTTTACTTAAAGCCAGGTGAAACATAACAGATCAGATTTCTTAAAGTTACACATAGTATATCTGGATTCCTAAAGATTAGATAGACAATTTGAACAAGGTGGAATTTTCTCCAACTCTATTAAGACCAGATCTCTTAAGCATATTATTTTTACATTGAAATATTTTATTGGAGCACAGCAAAGTGACCAGTGCTGGTGGCTCAGACTTGTAATCCTAGCTACTCAGAAGGCTGAGATCTGTGGATCAAGGTTTGAAGCTATCCCAGGTAGAAAAGTCCGTAAGACTCTTATTTCCAATTAACTAGCAAAAAGCTGGAAATGGAACTGTGGCTCAAGTGGTAGAGCACTAGCCTTGAGTGAAAAAAATCCAAGCAAGAAATGCAAGGCCCTGAGTTCAAAGGACAGTAATGGCACACAAAAGAAGGAAAGGAATAAAAAACAGAGAAGAGAAGGAAAGAAAAGTAAGCACAAAGGCCCAGTGGTAAGGTAAGTGGTAGGGAATACAATTTAAACAATTCAAATCAAAGAATGATATAATGCTTGCCATTTTAAGACTTGTCACAATGTCTGGAATGGTTATAAACTATTTTTTCTAGCATCCTTCATTCTCTGGACACCCACATACTTACTGCAGTGAAGGAGGCTGGGCAATTCAATACTCTCTGCTACTGATTATTCAAGTATTTTTAGCTTAACTTTTCCTTCAAATAAAACATTCTCTTATTTGAAGAAAATGTCATTTCAGTTTTCTTTAAATACAATGTACTTGTTTTGTTGTTGTATTACTGGAGATAGAACTTGTTTATGCAAGACGTTTTCTAGGGCTAGGGGATGGAGAACACATACCTACTGTGTGCAACAGCTCTGGGTTCAATTCCTAGCATTGGAAAAAGAGTTGGAAGGAAAAGTAGAAGCTGATGTATGTTCATTTTTCAGGGATTTTTTTTGTGGTACAACTGGGGATAAAACCCAGGGCCTTCGTGCTGTCATTTATCACTCAAGGCTTGTACTCTACCACTTGAGTCACAGCTCTACTTCCAGATTTTTGGTGGTTAACTGGAGATAAGTGTATCATAACTTTTTTATGGCTAGGCTGGCTTCGAACTTCAATTGTCAGAACTCAACCTCTTGAGCTTCTAGGATTACAGTAGTGATCCAGAGGCTCCTGGCCATTTTACAGTTTTGAATGTACCTATTGAGGAATATTTTCAATGAATTATTTATGAGGAAAGCCTGTCTTAGAAGCCGTTGAGAAGGTGGTTTTGTTCCCAAAGATCTGCATATAAAATATAAATCCAATGCACAAAGCAAAAAGTAGATTAATATAAGAAAAAATGGAAAACAGAAAACAGCAACAAAAACAAAGACAAATTAGAGTTCTCAATTGCTCTCCAGAACAGTTTTCACTTTAGAGTTTGTATTTTTCCAGTCCAGCAGGTGGCAGAGTAGTAGGAGGCTTAATCAGTGGAATTGTAGTTATTCTATCTGCCTGGTTTCCCATCAGGAGGGATGGATATTGAGTTCTGATTATAGTCTCTAATGAAGCTTTCTGAAGTCAGCTCTCTACTGAAATTCCCACTCAGTTCCCACTAAGTGTGGCATCTTCTTTCTCCAAGGTCCCTTTCAATTCACAATCTATTGTATTCTGTGCCAATGCCATTCAATTAGTAATCAGAGGCTGTTCTGCATTTGCTAACACTCTCACTGTTTAGGTTTATGTTCCCAGAGGGAGAAGGGACTGATCACAATACTCAGGTAGACCTCAGGGCTCTCACTCTATAGGTTGCAGGTTGTCTCACTGGCTCTTTCTATTCCATCTTCTATCAGTGCAAGAGATAGTGCTGTGGAGACTGTGGATTCACTGAACCCCTTCACCTGTGACTCTGGTGAGCTCTTGAGATGGTGATGGAATCCAAACTATTGTGCCACCAGTTCTAGCTCTTTAGGGAGTTGGGTGTTAAAATTAGTGTTCATTAAGGTATGTCTATATCATGACTGTGATTTCACATAGCCTACAATTGGTTAACAGAGGTAGAGACTCTCGGAAGTTAAAATTGCCACTAGACACATGAAGAAGGGCTCAATATCTCTGCCCATAAAGAAAATGCAAATCAAAACATTGAGGTTCCAACTCACCCCAGCAAAAAGGGCCATCATCAAGAATACAAACAACTACAAATGCTGGTGTGGATGTGGGGGAAAAGGTACTTTAATATACTGTTGGTGGGAATGTAAATTAGTGCAGCCTCTACAGAAGGGAGTTTGAAGATTCTTGAAAAAAAAAAGAAACTTAGAACTACCTAATGATTCAGAGATAATACTGTTGGACATATAACCAGTAGGTTCAAGTCAAAACTCAGTAAAAAGGGCTGGGAAGGTGGCTCCGTGGTAGAGCACTTGCCTTGCATGCTCAAGGCCCTGGGTTCGATTCCTCAGCACCACATAAACAAAAAGAAAAAAGCCGGAAGTGGCACTGTGGCTCAAGTGGTAGAGCACTAGCCTTGAGCTCAAGAGCTGAGGGACAGTGCCCAGGCCCAGAGTTCAGGCCCCACGACCGGACCCCCCAAAAAAAACTCAGTAAAAACCCCTTGAATATCTATGTTCATTGCTGCACTATTTGCCATAGCCAATTTATGGAAACAGTCCAGATGCCTTTCAATGGATGAATGTCTATAGCTTATCTGTATCTATATCTACCTATCCATACAATGGAATTTTTCTCATCTATCAGGAATAATAATATTATGTCATTTCAGGGAAATGGATGGACCTGGAAAAAAATTTAAATGTCAGGCTCAGACAGACAAAGGACACATGTTTTCTATTGAATATGTAAGTTAGATCTAAACTATAAACATATATGAACACATATACAGACTTATATGCATATATACACAAACATATTGACTAAAATATGGCATATGCAGAGGAAGAGTCCAATGGTATATCTCCTTTTTTCCTTTTTTTATTGTCAAGCTGATGTACAGAGGGGTTTCAGTTACATTATTAAGGTAATGAGCACATTTCTTGTGAACCTTGTTACCCCTTTCCCTCCCGCAACGTTCCCAAGTTGTACAGATCATTTCCAAAATATTATCTTGTGTATATCACTGTTGCATTTGTTCCACCATTGTCCTTTGTCTCACTATTCTGTTGTTCCCCTTCCCTCCCCTAATTCAAATTGTTACTGTATTTGATTTTGGTATAACTCATTTGAACAACTAATTGGCAGTTTAATAAATCGAATACCAGGAAGCTGAAACATGTCTGGTCAGAAAAAGAGAGGTCAAGAGGAGGAAGGCAGATGAATGGAGCAAGGATGGGTGAATGAATCATCATAATATTCAGTGTAAATATGTAAAAACAGAACCGTGTAACTTGAAGGGATGGGTGGGTTTAGGAGAGTGAGGGAGAATGATGGAAAATGTGACATTGAGCAAGAGGCATTATACTCATGAACTAACATATTGAATTAAAACCCCTTCATATGACTACTTGGAGATAGTACAAATGAAAATAAAAGAGTGACCAGGCAATAAGAAAGATAAAATGATACATAGTAACTAGAACGCGTAATACTTGGGAAAATAGATGAAATTCTGAAGGAACAAAGGCAAGAAAATATGCCAGAGGAGCACATAAACATAGATGACACAGGCCAAATTTCAATATCCTCTTTGCTCTTCAAAGTTTCTGAGATATTTCACCTCTGAAGTGGTTTCAAAATGTGAAATTCCAAATTAGTAATTCAGAGGGATTCCACTTGAATAAATCAACAGCTTCTTGATAAGAGTGACGCAGAAAGAAAAGCAGAGTCTTGAAAAAATTCTTTCTACTATTAAATGTGTAAAAAAATGGGTAAAATTAAAATCTAATATTTCCTGAGGATTAAGACAGGTTGTTCATAGAATAGTCAGCACTGTTTAAGATTCTTTAGAATTCCTTCTATGCCTGTTTCTGAACCATCTGTAAGTAATGATAAGAACACTAGATATTTTAAAAATATTTCATTGGGATAAATTAATTGTGTAAAGGGGCTTGATTGTGATGTTGTATGCACATCTATATTACTCTTCTTAATCCTTCTCTCCTTCCAGAACATTTGTTCTTACACTCTTTTATTATGATTCAATTTTCCTAAATGTTTGAATATTTGAATGTCCCCTAGTGTGCTTTAGTTTATGCACTGATCACAGGACCTCATCCTACCACTGATGAATCAGATTTTAGAGTGAAAATGTCTCTTTAACTGATTGGATTGCCTTCAATAGCCTAAGTAAATTAGCACTTGATGGTCCCTAAAGGGCACAATGGAAGGGTAAATATTAAAAGTCACCAATTAAGATTATGAGATCTAGCTATTCCTCCCCTTGACTTGCTAATTCTGTAAGACTTAGATATATAGATGAGTATATGCCACTGATGATGCCTTTGAAAGCATTTCTTTTTTTTCTTTTTCTTTACTCTTTTCTTTTTTTTTTTTTTGTGGTCATGGGGCTTGAACTCAAGGCCTGGCCTCTGTCACTCAGCTCTTCAGCTCAAGGCAAGCACTTTAACACTTGAGCCACAGCGCCACTTCCAGTTTTCTGGTGGCTAATTGGAGATAAGAGTCTCATGGCCTTTCCTGCCCAGGCTGGCTTTGAACCTCGATCCTCAGATCTCAGCCTTCTGAATAGCTAGTATTATAGGCGTGAGCCACTGGCGCCCTGCTTGAAAGCATTTCTTGTAGTGTATAAAGTCCATCCTAAAAGAATGTTCATAGCCTTTGTAATATATATTAACTCCTTCCATGCCCTAGAGTAATCAATGAGTTTCAACCACTGATTGGGTCCTTTTGGTGGGAAAAGAAATCAGTGTGAGTATCACCAACAGAAAGAGTAAATTAGTTAGGACCTAGGTCCCTGGGACAATATCTTGGCTTAGCAGGCTGAAACCAGATGCAAAAGAGACATTATTTCAGTACATCTTATCTCAGCCTCTTCTTAGCCCCTTCTAGTTTTGATAACCTTCCCATAATCTTAGGGATAGGGTTTGCAGAAGAGACCTGATTAGGAATTAGTGACCAATTGTGGGACTTGAACAATAAAGTGTTACCTTTCAAAACACTTAAGAGCAACCAACCAGAACACAGCCCAGAATATAATAATCCCTAGACTCAGCCAGTGACTGAGACTCTGTCTCAGTGACTGAGACAGAGACACAGACATACCTGAAGAAGATGGGATGGACACTTAAAGAATGGCAGCAAAGGCAACAGCAGCAACCTTTTAGTTTATTTGTCTTTTCTGAATAAAAAAAAGTGCTTCACACCCATCCTCCATTGTACCAGCCTTCGTTCATCAAACTCCTAAGACAAGTACCTAAGGGAGGCCACAGCAGAGCTGTGCATTGACAAGCAATGCAGCAGCAAGTATTGGCCTGCTACAGGGCTTCAACTCTAGTGGTTTTTGCCTGCTGCTGAGCCAAAAGGGCTTTTGGGGCTCTGCCCATCTACAGCATCAGCAGGAAATTCTGTATGAAAACTTTTTAAAACAAGTGAAATGAACTAGATAGATTTCAAGTGCATTAGTAAGTATAAGAAGTGTTTCATGAAATCTTGATTTCAGTTTATCAACTAAGAACTTAAGGGCTGGGAAGGTGGCTCAGTGGTAGAGTGCTTGCCTTGCATGCATGAGGCCCTGGGTTTCATTCCTTAGCACCACATAAGCAAAAAGAAAAAAGCCGGAAGTGGCACTGTGGCTCAAGTGGTAGAGCGCTAGCCTTGAGTTGAAGAGCTGAGGGACAGCTCCCAGGCCCAGAGTTCAGGCACCACAACCGGACCCCTCCCCCCCAAAAAAAGAACTTAAACACACACATATTGTTTCGTAATGTAAAATAAACATGACTCATGCTCAAAAGGTTTTGGAGGTCATTGTATTAATGAATATTTACATGTCTCTTTGCAGAGACCTCCCTACTCATCTGATCAATCCAATATCATGCATGACAAAATCCTTAAATTATCTTGGCAACATGTATCATATCACTATTCTTAAATTGTGTTCTTGCCTTTTACCTAAATTTAACCTCCATGATTGTCTTAGTCCATTCAAGCTGCCTTAATAAAATATCTTTCAATAGTTCGTTCTAAAAGGACAGAAATAGCTGGGCACTGGTGGCTCACATCTATTATTGTAGTTACACAGGAGGCTGAGATCCAAGGATCTCAGTTCAAAGCCAGCCTGGGCAGGAAAGTCTGTGAGACTCTTACCTCCAATAAATCACTCAGAAAAAGCTGGAAGTGGCACTGCGGCTCAAGTGGTAGAGAACTAGCCTTGAGCACAAAGAGGCTCAAGGACAGTGCCCAGGCCCTGAGTTCAAGTTTCAGGTTTGGAAAAAAAGATAGAAATACCAGGGTTCTGGTGGCTCACACATGTATTTCTAGCTGATACTTGTGTATTGTAGTTCCTGCCAGCTGGGCGGGAAAGCCCATTAGACTCTTATCAATATTTAATCAGCAAAAAGCCAGAAGTGGAGGTGTGGCTCAAGTGGTAAAGCAACAGCCTTGAAAAGGCCAACAAGAGTGCAAGACCCTGAATTCAAGCCCAAGTAGTAGCATAAAATAAATAAATAAAATGACAGGAAAGAATATATTGCTAACAGTTCCAGTGGCTGAGAAGTTCAAGCTGAAGGCACAAGTAGATTTGGTGTCTACTTCAAAGTGATATTTACTCACTGTATCAAGGGATCTTCCTCAATCCTCTTTTATAAGGGCACTAATCTTATCCATAGGGGTATAGTACTTATGACATAATTATTACCAACATCCTTATCCATTAATATCATGTTAGACATTAGGTAATAACATTTGAATTTGAGAGAACACATACATTCATAGGTTCCCTATTTATCTCATACACCACCATACCTCCTACCAGTAAACCAGGGCTTGCTTAAGCACTCATTCTATATTGAATGTTAGAATTTTCTTTAAAAACTCAAGTCATCTTTCTTCTCTGTGTCCATGAAAACTCACTGATTAAGTTTGTACACATAATTTAGAAGAAAATAAATTAATTTACAAATTTAATCTCTATTAAAACTCACTGGCTCAGTATTTATGTGTTTCAGGACCTCTTGCCTTGGATTTATAAGTTTAAGAAAGGATGTAAAAACACAAGACTATAAGATAAGATAAAACAAGAAATAAGTAAGATAAAGTATTAAGGGATAAACACAGGTAAAATTAGCATGTAATATTAATTTTCAGTAATTAGTGAAATAAAAAGCAATCAGTTATTGTTCTAAGGTGTCAGCTCCCAGTTTCTTCTCTAACCTATCTTGTGCTTCAATCTCAAATATATTTTGAGTAGACAAAACCTTCAAAAGTCAAGTATCACCAGACCCAATGGCCCTAGATCATCCAATAATGGCAAGAGTGCTAATGATACTTGGAAGACGGTTTCTTTACCAGTAAATAATTGCCATCAGCACCATATAGTTTAAACATGAAAAAAATCCTCCATAATACCACACATATATGTACACAGCTGTACTAGTATCCTAAATTCTACTTAGAATGTACCCAAATAACATAAAAATCAGTTTCCAGTTGTACTAGGTGTTACTGTTCAATGATGTCTTCCACAGAAACCTTCTCAACCTGTCCTTGATTGCCCAGGTCTTGTCTATAAAAGTTTGTCCAGACAATCCTTACCTACCCAAACCTTGCCAATCTTCCTTAGTCTGTGACAGTATATAACATTGCCATATTAAGATGGAGAGATCAGGAGAGCAATCTTGACTTGCTAGCATTATGGTTATTTTGAGTGAGATAGGATCTGGTGATGGTTCTTTACTGTATTATTTCCTTGGAAATAATTTTCAAATATTATCACCATATTAAACTCTCTCCTAAGCACATTTTCACCTAAAGATCCTACCAAGATTTCCTATTCCTCAAAAAGAGAAAAGAAAGTGAGAGAAGGGATGGGTTAAGAGCGATGAGTGACAATTGAGACACCTTGTATTCATATAATGTTTTGTAGAATGGGAACTTCTTTGTACAACTACTTAAAGATAATAATAATAATAATAATAATAATAAATGTTTTAAAAAAAGTACAAAAAAGCTTAGGAAAATATGAAATCTAAAAGAACTCTTCTGATTTTTCTCTTTTTTTCTTTTGGAGGGTCTATTAAACATCCAGTGACTCAATTCCCAGACATTTTAATCAACTTGATTTATTTCTTATCCTTTGTCCTCCTAACCAAGCAGGTGTTAAATCCCCCTGACTCTTCATTTGCAATATCTTGCCCATTTCATTCTCTCCTCTCTATTCCCACTACCACTGCCTAAGATCAGATTCTCATTAACTTGCATCTGAACAATAGTCCCACCAATAACATTAACTTCTCCACTTAAACATAAGCCTAGCAGATTAATATTGTTCTTTTTCTAGCAAAAGACCAATAGAATTTTATTTGCTTACAGTTCTGGAGTCTGAAAGTCATAGATGAACTCAGTCATAGACTGAGTTCATTCTGAGGCCTCTGCTTGACTTCCAGATGGCCTTCTCACTCTTTCATCACATTATCTACTCTGTGCACAAACAACAGGTTCAAATTTCCTCTTCTTGTAAGGATATTCATTATTTGAGATTAGAGCTCACCTTCAAGACCTTATTTTTATTTAATTACCTTTTTAAAAAACTTCATCTCCCCAAACAGTTATATTCAATTATATGCTGACATATGGGTATTATGACTTCATCATATGAATTTTAGCCTGTACAAACATCAAAGAGTGCTTCATAAAACAATACCTTTATCCTCTAGTTGTCAGATTTGTCCACCTAATTAACAAGAACATAGTCTTCCACATACATTATATTCTACTATCATTTCTCAGTGACTGAGACCAAATGTGACTTCTTTTGTCCTTAGTTAAAGGTTGTATCAAAATATATGGTAAGAAATCTTAGCACAGTTAATGTTATTATAGACAATAAGAAGCTATGACTATTGTGTATGACAGATAATGTATCAAAAATTAACTAAATGGCTGGGCTCTGGTGGTTCATGCCTGTAATCCTGGTTACTCAGGAGGCAGAGATCTGAGATTGGGGTTTGAAGCCGGCCAGGGTAGAAAAGTCACTGTGGGACTCTTACCTTCAATTAACCACTCAAAAAACCAGAAGTGGAGCTGTGGCTCAAGTGGTAGAGTGCTAGTGTTGAGCACAAAGAGGCTTGGGGACAGAGTCTAGCCCCAAAACCAACAAAAAATTACTAAATGAGTTTTTATGACAACTATTAGAAGTGGACATTTATTAGCTCCATTTTACAGATGAGAAAAATGAGACAGAGAAATTCAGCAGTTTCCATCGGTCACAAAGTTTGAAAATGTCTGGCTTGGTGTTCAATGTAGATATGTCTTCTCTTGTACCTTTGCCGTTAACTGTACTCCCAGAGTGGTTACAGCAGCATGAACTTCCTGTGGCATACATTCTTCCAGGTATGGAAGGAGGGGAATAAACATTATTGGCTTTTCAAATGGCCAGAGATTTTATTCCTACATAAAATTCATAAATATTTAAAGGAATATAGTTTTTGATGTATGATTAAGAATCAGAGCTGAAGTTTAGAACAAATAATACATTTTCCAGGTTGAGTTATTAATGCATTAAGAGTTTGGCTTTGGTACATGCCTCTTTGGAGGGTTTGACGACCTTCCTTCCTGTTACAGTAATTAATTAGGTTAGTATAAGTTCTTCAGGGTATGGGAACAAAGTTGAGAACCTAACTGAGAAGTAAGCAGGTCAAGTTGTTAGGGGAAGTGAGGGAATGATTAAAATCAGTGAGTGGGGAGACTGGTCAATCTGGACAATGTCTGCTTCCTTTAAAGAGACAGCTATTACTTAGTTTCAGCCCATATTTGTCATATAAATCCAAATATGACAAATTTTAATTTTTAAGAGAAAAGTATTGCTTAGTTTAAAAAAAAGACAGAAGGAAAACAACCGTTTGAATGTGTGTGGGCACATACATGTACACAGATGTTTTTTATGGGAACCTTCATTTTTTAAAATGTTGGCCATTAGTTAAAAACTTTAAACATTTTTCAGGCCAAACAAAACATATTTGTTGGCTGAATGCAGTTCAAAAGCCTTGGAGATAAGAAACAGGGGCCTGAAAAAATATGGAGGCATCATAAAACATGAGGGAATTAAAAAGAAAGGTGTGGGAAGTCAATCAAATTGTGAGGTTCACAAAACAAGATGCTTCTATCACAGTTTTGCCTAAGGAGATTACATTCATACATACTAAATGCTTTATGTCCATTTTACATACATAAACACACATATGCCAGATCCAGACTAAAATGATGTTTTGTTTATTTTAAATAAATTCCAAGAGTTTATCAACAAATTCTTACTACAGGACTCTATGTTCTCTGTGGAAAATTGCTTGATGAAAATGTTGACTTTTGGGGGGCCTGTAGTTAAGCTATGATTGTCTTAAAAGCAATGAAATACTGCTTTTAGTGAGATCCAGGGCCTCAGAAGAATATTTTCAACATTTGTCCCTTATCTTATAGCATGCTGTAAGTTTTACTGAATTCCTTCAGATTGCCCCCTAGACTGGGGGATTATCCCTTTGTAGTAGACCTGAGGGGGAGGGGCAGAGGAAGTGGTGATAGACATTGTCCCTATATTTTCAACAGATAGCATGATTATGTAACACCAAACAAACAAGATTAATTTCCTAAAATTATATTAAGTGAAATAAGCCAGGCCCAAAGAAACATAGGTCCCATGGTTTCCCTTATTTGTAATAACTAGTATATGTTTGAGTCAAGCAGAAAAGGTCAGATAAGTTGATGTTAGGGTAATGAACCACAGCATAAATATTCAAATGTTTTTTTCTTTCATGCAATTGTTTCTAACATATTTATAAGATGATTTCTATGTTGCTTTGTATATCCCTCCCCCACGGTATAACCCCTGCTTTCACTGTATTTGATGTTGATATAATTTGTGGAGGGGAAGGGGGAAAACAAATCGTTTAAGTAGGGATACAGGTGGACCCATTGCAACAATGAGATGTACAAGTGGTTATGTTGAAAATGAACTTTACAACTTTGGTGTGTGGGGAGGAGGATCGGGTGGGGGGAGGTGGAGGGAGTATGGGAAGGGATGGGAAGGAGAAACAAAGAGAAGGCAACAATGCTTGATAAGAAATGTACTCGTTATCTTGCCCATGTAATTGTAACTCCTCTGTACAGTATTCTCACAATAAAAACAAACTAACAACAACAAAAAAAAGAAATAAAAGGATTTAATTAATTACCATAAAAAAGATTAATTTCCTCCCACTCACTACTGAAGATTAAAATGCACGAACATAGAATGAGCAATTTTCCCAGGAAAGACAGGAAATATCCTAGTGTGGGACTATGAATGGTTCTAGAGTTCATGGCTCTGAGTAAGAAATGCAACTTCTCTCAGAAATTCTTATTAGTCTTCCCCATTATCAGTCTAGGGTTAATCAAAGCTCCCAAAAGAAGAATAAGTTTCATTTCACTATACCACATTGGTTAACAAGAGTGACAGTCAAGGTGGGATTTGCTTCAAAAACAGTTTGGAAAGGTATAAGGTATTAGACATTTCCAATAATTACTGTGAATACAATATACTTAAAGCTACCATAAAAGCAGAGCTGGAGAAAATGTGCTGTTCTATGCCAATACTGGAGCCTCACATTCTTTCTTGGCTTTTTTTGCTCAAGCTTGGCACTCTAACACTTGAACCACACCTCCTACTCTGGCTTTTTGTTGGCTAGTTGGAGGTAAAAAGTCTCAGGGATTTGTGTAGTTGAGCTAGTTTAGAGAGGTGGTCATCAGATCTCAGCCTGAGTAGGTAGGATTATAGTCATGAGCCATCAGGGCCCATCTGAAATAAGCTTTTTTTTTTTAAATAAAGAGGAAAAATGTTTTTTCTGCAAACCATTATCTACTAAAACGGGTTTTGGCTTTTCACAAAGTTTTAGAGTAAAATATTAAAGGGTTTTTTGTGAGTATGTGTAAAAAGTATGTGACAAACTTTAAACATTAACTTCCTTTTGTTTGCTACGGCAAAGTAATCCAGAAATTTGCATATTTTATACCAATATGAAGGAATAAACATAAGCAGAATTTGGTGTAAATTGTATGTAATCCTGGAAAAAGAATACAAAAAAGGAAAGAAAAATTATACCATTACATACATGTTCTCAAAATAATAACTTATTCTATAAGAGGACTTGTCACAGTATTTGCTCCTGCTTTCATTCATAGTCCATTCCTGATTCATCTAGGAGTTAGAAAGCCCATTGTGAGTAAGATATGTTAGAACCACAGATGGACATGTTTGTATCTTCCTACAATGTCAGGATTTCTTTTTCTTTCTTTTTATTTTTGTCAGCTATGGGGCTTGAACTCAGGACCTGGGCACCATCCCTGAGCTTTTTCACTGAAGATTAACACTCTCCCACTTGAGCCACAGCTCCACTTTTGGTTTTCTGGTTAATTGGTGATAGGAGTCTCACAGACTTTCCTGCCCAGGCTGGCTTTGAACCACAAGTCTCAGATCTTTTCAGTAGTTAGGATTATAAGCGTGAGCCACCAGCACCTGGCAAGAGTCCCTCCTTTTATAAGATCCATGAGAGGGAGTTTCATAAATCATTGGATCCTGTGTTCATTGGTTTAGTTTTTACAAGTTTTGTATAAGGTTTTTAATTTTAACATGTCCATCTATGTGGGTAGTGCTTCTTGATCAGAGTCACCACTTCTGTCATTCTCTTTCATCCCATCTGTTCTCCCAGACTCATTTCACATTTCCCAATACCTTTATCACATGTGTACACTGAGTATTCTGTCTATATTTGTCCCCTGTATCCTTTTCTCATTCATCCACAGATATAGATTTGATATACCCATGTGCCTATGTGTTCTGAATTATATTATCTGTCAGTCTGTCCAGCTAGTGGTTGCTTACTTGCATAAACAAGGTATAAAGATATGCTCTGTTGGGATTTATACTCAAAATGAAATTACCTAGGCCAAAAGTATTGCTTTATAAAGTGGAGTGGATTAAAGCTTGGCACAGCCATAAGGCTGTAATTTACACATCTTAGAGTAGCCTAGAGCAGGTGCAGCCTAACTAACTACCTTTGCTTGAAATAATAGGGATTAATAAAACTTTTCATATTTCTTTGAGAAGCAGGTAGTTACAGCTTCAAGCAAGGCACCTAGGCTACCCTAGAGTGACAAGGAGATGGGGATCTTATCTCCCTTAATATTTACATTTCAAAAAGATGACTCGAACACTTAAAGCATTCTTGGGCTGGAAAGTGGGCTAGAAAAAATTTTTTTACAAACACATCAAAGGGATAAGGGAATAATTTACAGTGTGTTGTAAACATCTCAAGGAAATGCTCTCAGAAAGAAGGGGAAAGTTTTTTGCCTTTTGGTAAATAGTAACAGTCTAATATTCCAATTTCTTGTTACAATAATCACTTCCAAATATTGAAAAACATATTATGAAGAATTCAATAAGTTTCTGATAAATAGTAGTAAAAGAAAACCTGCAGAAAATTTCAAGACAGCCACAATCAATTTCCCCCTCCCCAAATTAGAAAACATCACCATTGTCTATGGGAATAGGACAAAAATTATGCCTGCTTGATTTCACACAGGGATTATAGCACTGCTTTAGTGTACTTCCAAGTTGCATGTCTGCACCGAATGTTTTGTAAAGTCATTTTTAACTTTGTGCAATGTTATGATTTTGCAGTTAATCTGAACCTAAGAACATAATGATACTGTCAAGGGGTTAAAGTCTATTTCTCTGCCAGACAAAGAATTAAGAGGCAGAGAAGTAATATAGCAAAGCAGAAATTTTATTGAAAGCCAAAAGTATAGTAAGACTCTCCTTAGAGAGGGGTCCCACAGGTAGGAGTCTGAGGCTTCTCCCATTTCTCCTCCCCTGGGCTTTGCACTGAGTGCTTTATGACTTGTGCATTCACTACTCTGGCTCTTTTCATTGGTTGAGTGGGAACCCAAGACATTATGGGAAAAAGAGTGCCATGATAGGCCCTGTGTTATCTGTCATGCATTATGTCTTCCATTTTTATGTCCTATCTTCCTAATAGGTCCTTTTACTTTTCCTCACTCTTTTTTTTTTTTTTACAAATTGTTAGGGAAATGGTGACATTTTCCTCACTCTTGAGGTGAGTTGAGCATCATTCTTTTATTTTTACAAAGGAGAATACTAAACCTTGCCCTTCTACCTCCCAGTCAAAGGCACTTTCTCATACATGGTATCATCATTAGTTTGTCCCTTAAAATACAATAAAATGAAAATATTTATTTGGAGAATCAATTGATTGTTGGAGACTGCTCTGGTGCAGAGATTAAATATATGCTTTTCAAGTCAATTTTTGTTGTGTATGTATCTAGAACTGTAAAATTTCAGGAAAGATGAAAGGTTATAATAAAATTATTCAGCACAAATTATTCAAGATAAAGAAATAGAGCATTCATTTTCAAGGGTGAAGTTAAATGATCAATGTTTGATCATTTGTGTAAAAATGATTCTATACAAAGAAAGCTAATTTCTCTATCAGAAATGGTTAGGACTAATACAGTAATTCAATAACTTTACAGGTTACAAATTCAACATACAAGAAAGCCATATTATTTGTATACACCAATAATAACCTTGCAGAAAATTAAACTACAAATGCAGTGACATTCATATTAGCTGTATAAAAATACAGAAATAAACATACAGAGGAAGTGAATGATCTCTACAATGAAGCTACAAAACATTGATGAAAGAAGTTACAGTAAACACACAGATGGAAAGAGCTCATGTTAATGATTACAAGAATCAAAATTGTTAAAATGCCCATGCTATCCAATATGATTTACAGATTCAGAGCAATTTCCATGAAAAAATAGCAATGACTTTCTTACACAAATAGAAATTCAATATGAAACCACAAAGGAACCAGAACAAACAAAGCAATCCTGAGCAACATAAAGCAATCCTGAGCAAGAATAAAACAAAACAATCCAGCACTGATGGCTCACGGATTACTCAGGAAGCTGAGATCTAAGGATCACAATGTGAAGCCAGTTTATTGGAGATAAGTGTCTCATGGACTTTCCTGCCTAGGCTGCTTTTTGAACCACATTCCTTAGATCTCAGCTTCTTGAGTAGCTAGAATTATAGGCATGAGCCATCAGAATCTGGCTCTGAGACTACTATGTCCAATTAACCACAAAAAGCCCATAATAGAGCTGTGGCTCAAGTGGTAGTGCTAGCCTTTAGCAAAAACCTCAGGGAGAACACCCAAGCCCTGAGTTTAAGCCCCAATACAGGCACAAAAAAACAAACAAGTAGAGCTAGAGGCATCATAATACCTGATTTTACAATGTATTTCAAAACTTTATTTCCAAAAACAGTGTAATTCTGGCATAAAAACAGACATACATGGATATAATAGAGAACCCAGAATTAAATTAAGCTCATATAATCCAACTGAAATTTGACAAAGGCACTAAGAATATTCAGTGAAAAAGATAGTCTCTTCAATAAATGGTGTTGGCCAAATCATATATTTGTATTTATTTATACTCACACTCTTGTTCATATTTATAAATACAGAAGGTACCTTCCTCTCAACATACAAAAAATCAGTTTAGTATAGATGTCCTGAATTTTAAACATGAGATAACAAAAATACTACAAGAAAACGGAAAGGAAGCACTTGTGGACATTATTTTTTTTAAGATAGGACTCCAAAAGCACAGAAAATCAAAGAAAAATACTAAAATATGCTAATAAAAATGTAATATACAAAGCAAGAACTGTATCAAAGAAACTTTTGCAGAAGAAATGGGGCAATTGGCAGAAGTAAGTGACAATTTACACAATGGGAATGTTCCTGGTAGGTAAAGATCCCAGATTATTGGCATCTCTAAAAATAATTGAATGAAGACACATTTCAAGCTCCACTATTCCCATGTATTGAAGGTTTGAATTCTGTTTGTTTTTTTTTGCGTCCGGTTGTGGGGCCTGAACTCTGGGCCTGGGCACTGTCCCTCAGCTCTTCAGCTCAAGGCTAGCATTCTACCACTTGAGCCACAGCACCACTTCCGGCTTTTTCTTTTTGCTTATGTGGTGCTGAGGAATCGAACCAAGGGCCTCATGCATGCAAGGGAAGCACTCTACCACTGAGCCACCTTCCCAGCCCCAAAGGTTTGAATTCTTTGAGACTATTTCATCAGCCTTGGTGTAATGTGGACAATAGTATTTGTAATTTGTGGGGATTACATGAAAAAAACCCACATAAGATAGCTAGCAGTGCCATGCACATAGAAGAAATTCAATAAAATTGTTTTTATTGTTGTTCTAAGAACTGCTAATTCCCCTGATGGCCTACCCAGACTAGTCATTTTCTGAACATATATTTGATAGAAGTCATGGAAAACTGCTTTTTTTCCTAGAACAATGCTCTAAGACTTTTAAACTTTGTTCCTACTAGGGGTTAGAAGGCCTTTTTTCAGGATAACTTTTTTTTTTCTTGTGTTGGTCATGGGGCTTGAACTCTGGGCCTGGGCACTGTCCCTCAGCTCTTCAGCTCAAGGCTAGTGCTCTACCACTTGAGCCACAGCACCACTTCTGGTTTTCTGGTGGTTTATTGGAGGTAAGAATTTCAAGGCTTTTCTTGCCCAGGCTGGCTTTAAACCTCGATTTTATATCTCAGCCTCCTGAGTAGCTAGGATTACAGGCATGAGCCACTGGCGCCCAGCAAGGATAACTTTTTCTTTTTTTGATGGCACTGGAGTTTGAGCTTAGAACCTCACATTCCTTTGGCTGATGCTTAGTTACTTTAGCACACCTAAGCCCTGAGATCATTTGTGTGAAACCATCTTCCTAATTGTTAGACACTTAATCTGGCTGGAGATTATTTAGAGATTACTAACCCACTGGAAGAATAACTTTTGTGGAAATGGCTATTTTTCACTTGTTTGTTTGTTAATGCCCTTAAAGACTTGTTCTCCAGAATTACAATGTCACTTTACAGGTGTTATACACACTGAAGTCAAGTCATTGAGTTTGAATGTTTCTACAAGTCACAGTTTTCCCTCACTGAATAGAATATACTGAGTAGTAATCCTTAGTGACAAATAGTAAAAATGATGTGATTATATTTCAGCCAGGGAGAATTTTTTTTACCATTATTATGTAAGTGAGATCATTATGCATGAGTATTTGCATAGGACTTAGCAATGTGACTCTGCCTTATCTTGTTGGCTTAAACTCCTTGTATGTGTGAATTTTCATGCTCACACAAGAAATTTCATGATTGTCTCTTGTTTAGCCAGTATTGGGTTTGAACTGAAGGCCTCCATTTTCTAGGCAAGCAGGCTACAACTTGAGTAATATTTTTGAGGCCCTAGCAAGTCTTGTAATTAAGTCCCTACAGGGCATATCTCTAAGTTAATGATACTAAAGTATGATTCTTAGCTCAGCAGTATTGACATGTCTCCCATATTTGTTAGAAATACAAATTTTCTGATACTGCATCATTTGCAAAGAAATGAAAAGGCCTAGAAAATGTCATACTAAGTGAATATGTCAGACCCAGAGACACAAAGGATACTTGTTTTCTCTCATATATGGAAGCTAGAATTAATAAATAAATAAAATATAAGCAATATAATATATAACATATAATATTTGATATATCACATATACATGTATATATGTATATAAAGTATGTATATATGATATATTATAATAATGTAATATGTAAGTAAAATATAAGTATAATTTATAAATAAAATATAAGTAAACACTCAGGTGCTATGCTAGTGTACACAAATGTATTAACCTGAATATGGTAGATTCAGGGGAGAACTCAAATGGTGTAATTCCTTAGAAGTTTAACTCACACTCCAATGATATAAATACAACAAAATCAGTACAAGTGGTGAGGATAGAACCAAGGGGAGAGAAATGGATAAATGAAAAGACAGGAAGGGAGAGGAGAATGCAGTCATAAAATTCAATGTGTATCCTACAAAATGAAGAAAATTGGGGGAGGAGCTAGGTTGGAGGGTATAGGAAGAATGATTAAAACAGTGACATTAATCAAGATGCATTGTATTTCATAAGCTGCTTTGTTGAATGGAAACTCCTTTGTACAAATTCTCAAAGATTAAAAAAGAAATACAAATTCTCATGTCCTACCACAAACCTACTGAGTTTTGGCGCATGGTCAAGCAATCCATGTTTGGCAAGTTCTCTTGATTATTTTGATGCAAACTAGAGTCTGCTTTAGTATACTTTTTTTGGGGGGTCCGGTCGTGGGGCCTGAACTCTGGGCCTGGGTGCTGTCCCTCAGCTCTTTAGCTCAAGGCTAGCACTCTACCACTTGAGCCACAGTGCCACGTCCGGCTTTTTTCTTTTTGTTTATGTGGTGCTGAGGAATCGAACCCAGGGCCTCATGCATGTAAGGCAAGCACTCTACCATTGAGCCACCTTCCCAGCCCCTGCTTTAGTATACTTTTGTAAATTATATTGTTTGCAGCAAGTCTCTAGAAGTCTTTCTGCAGTTAAAGAAATTTCCTTCCAGCTGGGTGCCAGTGGCTCACACCTGGAATCCTAGATACTTGGGAGGCTGAGATCTGAAAATATCAGATCAAAGCCAATCTGGGCAGGAAAGTCTAAGACTCTCACTAAATTACAAAAGGAGAAAGTGGAGCTGTGGTGCAAGTGGTAGAGCACTAGCCTTGGGTACAAAGGTTCAAAGACAGTACCCAGGCCCTGAGTTCAAGTCCTGGGACTGGAGGAAAAAAAAAGGAAAAAGAAAAGGGAATTCCCTTCTTTTCTGTTTTCTCTGTGCGTTTATTGGGTTTGGTTTAACTCAGGAAAGAGATTCTTTGAGTCTTTTATTGAAGTCAACTTAATATTAGGAGGTTTTGGATGTTTAAAACCACCTTCATCCGTGAGACTGGCATATAATTTTTCCTGTTTGAAATTCTTTCATTTGATTTTAGTATAAGGACTATGTTGTTATCATCAAGTATATGGGAAAGTTTTTTCCACTGTGACTGGGATGAGCTTAATATAACATGAGAATGATCTGGTAAAATTCAACAGAAACACTATACATTATGCTAGTTTCCTTTTTTTTTTCTTTTCCTTTGTGCTCAAGGCTCGGCACTTGAGCCACAACACCACTTCCAGCATTTTCTCCCCCCCCCCCCACTTCCAGCATTTTCTGAATAGTTTATTGGAGAAAAGAAAGTCCCACAGACTTTTTGTCCAGGCTAGCTTCAAACCATGATTCTCAGATCTCAGTCTCCTGAGTAGCTAGGATTACAGGCATGAGCCACTAGTGCCCAGCATAGTTCTTTTTTTAAATTTATAAATCCCACTGTAGGGGCCGGGAATGTGGCTTGGTGGTTCAGTGGCAGAGTGCTTGCCTAGCCCTGGGTTTGATTCCTCAGTACCACGTAAACAGAAAAAGCCGGAAGTGGTGCTGTCACTCAAGTGGTAGAGTGCTAGCCTTGAGCAAAAGAAGCTCAGGACAGTGCCAGACACCAAGTTCAAGCCCCAGGACTGGCAATCAATCAATCAATCAATCAATCTATTCTTGGTTACCTTTTTAAATTTCTTCTATAGCCAGTTCTCATTTTCTACTTTTTTTGAATAAATTGGTAATTTAATTTTCACTGAAAGTCATTTTCTCTTAATTTTTAAATTTATTGATATAATGATAGGCATTCTATATTAGAAACTATTTTGTCTGTCTTGGGGCTTGAACTCTGGGCCTGGGTGCCGTCCCTCAGCTCTTCAGTTCAAGCGCTCTACCACTTGAGCCACAGCGCCACTTCTGGTTTTCTTGTGGTTAATTGAGGTTCATGGACTTTCCTGCCTGCGCTGGTTTAAAACCACGATCCTCAACAGATCTCAACCTCCTGGGTAGCTAGGATTACAGGCATGAACCACCAGCGCCCAGCTATCTTAGAAACTTTTAAGCTCTGAGTTTTTGTTCATAATGCTTTCAGTTGTGATATATATTAAAAATTAATATGTAATTCATAAATATATGACATAATAAATAATATATAATAAATTAATATATACTTAATCAGAATTGACTATTTCATTTGTACTTTTCAAATCAGCTTTAATTTTATTGAACATTTCTGCTTTTATAATTTTTCATTTCGTTAATTTAATCTTTGTAATTTTCTATCTTCCACTTTTTTGTGCTTAATATACTGTTCTTCAATGAATTTGAATTGGCTGCTCAATTAAAGAATTTTTAATTATTTTGTTTATACCTCTTCCTCTGATTGCATCTAAGTTGTGTCTCATAAGTCTGTATGCATACAATATTTATTATTATTTTTCTTTCTTTCCCTCTCTTTCCTTCTTCTGTTTGTTCATTCATTCATTCCTTTTTGGTGTCTGTACTGGGGCTTGAACTCAGGGCCTTTTACTCTTGCTTGGCTTTTTCATTCAAAGCAATGCTCTACCACTTGAACCATATCACCAGTTTCTTATTTTTATTTCTGTAGTCTTTCCTCCCTCCCTCCCTCCCTCCCTCCTTTCTTTCTTTCTTTCCTTCCTTCTTTCTTTCTTTTCTTTCATCTTTCTTCTTTGAAAAGGTCTTCAGCCCAGACTGACTTCAAACTTATAATCCTCCTGCCTTAATCTCCTGAGGTCTCAAACTCCTGAGTACTAGAATTACAAACATGAACACTATCTAGCTTCAATTGGCCTTTTGTTTCATATATTTTGGTCCTATATTATTTTACAGTGAATTTTGGAAGAAATCCTCCATTCAAGCATTTAGCTAGTTTCACTGCTTACCCGTGCACATTTTTTTTATTGGAAAAGTCTTCTTTTTTCTTTTTTTTCTTATTTTTAATTGTAAAAATACCATACAGAGGAGTTACAATTACATGGGCAAGGTAATGAGTACATTTCTTATCAAGCATTGTTGCCTCCTCCTTTGTTTCCCCTTCCCATCCCTTCCCATCTCCCCCACCCCAGTTATCATTTTTTAATAATAGTCTTTTCTTATACCATAGATATGGCAGTCTTTTATTTCCCTGAAAATCTTAATATATGTAACTTCTATACTTTTTGGTTTGTAGCAGTCTATTCTGATTGGCTTCGGTACATCTTTTTTTAGTTGTGGGGCTTGAACTCAGGGCCTGGGCACTCTTGAGCCCAACTCAAGCCACTCTTGAGCTAGCTCAAGGCTAGTTCTCCACCACTTGAGCCACAGAGCCACTTCTGTTTTCTGAGTGGTTAATTGGAGATAAGAGTCTCATGGGGACTTCTGTGCCTGGGCTGGCTTCAAATTATGATCCTCAGATCTCAGCCAGAGATCCTCAGGTAGGATTACAGGCATGAGTCACCTGTGCCCTGCATTGGTACATATCTTTTGTGATGCTATTTTTTTTATTGTGAAAATACTGTACAGAGGGGTTACAATTACATGGTCAAGATAACGAGTACATTTCTTATCAAGCATTGTAGCCTCCTCCTTTGTTTCCCCTTCCCATCCCTTCCCATCCTCCCCTTGCCCCCCCACCCAATCCTCCCCGCTTCCCCCACACAGACCAAAGCTGTAAAGTTCGTTTTTGACATAACCACTTGTACATCTCATTGTTGCAATGGGTCCACCTGTATCCCTATTTGTGATGCTATTTTTATTTAAGCATTTGATGATTATTTCTTCTGAGCTTGTCTTTACATTTGAGACTTTCTGCTTGCCTGTATGTAGATTCCATTTCTCACAATTTCAGGCAATATCCAATGATTATCTGGAAGGAAAGGAATATGCCATAGGAAAGATGTAACAGTAGCTTACCTGTGAGGAACCAGAAACTCAAAAACCTTCTTGGTATCTCAACCCAAATATTCTCTTATACTTTTGGTCTAATTTGTCATATCTCTTATTGCAGCCTAGTAGTGAAATGTTGCTATGTGACCACTTCTAACTTAAATTCCTAGCCAAACACATAGCCTAGATCCAAGATCATCTGCTATGTTCTATATTTGTCTACTTGTACTTTATATCAACCCTTGGCCCCACAATCTTTTCGGAGTCTTCTACATATATTTATGACTGCAATTTCTTTTATGAATCCAATATTATTTGTGTTACTATTTCAGGACATGTTCTAGTACATAATTTTTGGTACAATAAAAGTACCATTTTGTTTGCCAGTGGTTTTAAAGAAAATTTGGTAGTGGTAGTAGTAGTAGTAGTACTGTGATTTTAAGTTGGGGCCCTTGCATGTGCTAGGCAAAAGCCTTCTGAGCCTACCTACCTGAGTCATGGCTCTAGCCCTTTAGCATTTTCATGGACATAGTTTTTCCCATTGTTTCTAGGGATTTGGAATAGGGAAGAGAAGTGGAGGCAGGTGTTCAACTCACTATGTTTTTATGTTTTTGTAGTATGAGATGTGATCAGTTCTTCTGATTATTTTATTATTATTTTGCTGAGAGGTGGTCCCTCTTTTTGGGGGTGGATCGGTCATAGGGCTTGAACTCTGGGCCTGGGCACTGTCCCTCTGCTCTTCAGCTCAAAGCTAGTGCTCTACCACTTGAACCACAGCACCACTTCCGGTTTTCTGAGTGCTTTATCGGAGAAAGAGTCTCAAGGACTTTCCTGCCCTGGCTGGCTTTGAACCATGATCATCAGATCTCAGCCTCCTGAATAGCTAAGATTACAGGAATGAGCCGCCATCGTGCAGCTTGATCTGGTCCCTCTTGATGCTAACAGTGTCACATTTTGTGTGTGTGTGTGTGTGTGTGTGTGTGTGTGTGTGTGTGTGTATGCAAAACAAGCTCACCTTTGTTGAATTTTAAATTTGTGCAAAATTTTTTGCATCTGTACTTCAACTCCATAGTTAGTGTCCCCAAATGACAAGAAAACACCACCAGTCTTTTTTTTAAAAAAATTATTGAAGTTAGGTGATTACATAAATTTCACATTATTTCACAGTATTGTGGAATAGTGATACTTAAAGTCACGAACACATTTTAACCTTCACAAGGCAAATTGTCCTTATCATGGTCTATAAAGTGTGAATTCTATGAGCTTTGACAATACAACTATTTCTTCCACATCAGGTTCAATTACTGTCCTATTGAGTTTAATAAGTTTATTCCTTCACTTTCTATTTGCAGCACCCATGTTCCTTTGAAATATCAGTCTGACCTGGCAATGGCTGACAGTAAATTTCTATTCTCAAGAGGAAGAGTTAAGTATCTCTGAGCATTCTTTGTTTCAGTGGCACATGTTCAGAAATGGTACCTTTCTGAAGTTGGGGAGCTTTAAATGTATAGTGAAAAACATTTTTTTCTCTATAAGGGAAAGAAAGAAATATACTCCACAAACTGCTTCATCTGGCTGTGAGGTTGTTCCTTTTGTCCAATCCATTCAGACTCTTTTATTTATTTATTTTCTTTTTCTTTTTTTTTTTTTGCACTAGAGCAAGAGAGACCAAAAGCTAACTTGAGTTACAAGAAACAAGACAGTGGTAATTATATATGTGCTTCACAGAAAAACAACAAAATTGAAAAGTCCACAAAATACAACAGAATTATAAAATCCATTCATCCAAGGGTGCTGGAAAGCAGGAAGGAGAGGTAGGAGGGTAAATGGCACACAGAAAAATGAAGTATTCAAATCAGTCCAGGTAGAGGGGCTGGAAAATGCTAGAAAATAGATTCAGAGAAAGCATGTGGTCCATTCAGTAGTTTCAATAAGATTCTGCCTTATGTACACCAGAGACAAAGATTCCAGTTCCAAAAATAGAAGAGACTATGCAGAGGGCCCTTGGCAGAGTGGGCCCTGCCTTCCCTGGCAGGAGGAAGAGAATAAAGAGCTGCCACAGCTTTCATACAATCCCACCCATCCCTTCTGAATAGCAGGCAATTTAGTGGCCTGAAGCAACTTTCTATTTAGCTGGAGATGGATGGAATGGTGGAAACTTCTGTGTAGAGGTTGAGCTGTTCAGGCAAACTGCAGTTAGAATGTTTGTGGAAAAGCATATTCCTTCAGAATATTACCATGGCCTCGTGCTTGGTGGCTCACTCCTGTAACCTATTACTCTGGAGGCTGAGATTTGAGGATGGTGGTTTGAAGACAGCCCTGGGCAGGGAAGTCTGAGAGACTTATCTCCAATTAATCAACATTAAACTGGAAGTGGAGCTGTGGCTTAGGTTGTAGAGTGCTAGCCTTGATCGAAAAAGCTAAAGGACAGTGCCCAGGCTCTCAGTTCAAGCCCCAGCCCCAGCACACAAACAAACAAGGAGAAGAGGTACAACCAGAAGTGATATATTTTCCAGGGATCATTGGTACTTATGATGAATAAAAAAAGAGGATAAACACTAGTAATACATGAAGATTGTATTGCTTGGAGGAAAGCTAAGGGCAAACCAAATCCAAAGTAATAGGGACAGTGCCTTTCTATGTTTGACAAATGTTGGTCCACTTCAATTCTCCTATCCCACAATATTCAAAGCAGTGCCATAAATTGAGAAGGGACACATGCAACAGACTAAGCATCTGACCAACAAATGGATAGGAAAGAGACTAATAAACATCCTCTAGATAAGGAAGAGAAGATGTAGCAAAAAGTTGAAGAGAATGTCAACAGTGATTTTGCTGACACTAGGGAATGGATGAGGCTTCCTCCCTCAATGCCAGGTCGGATATAAAAACCAAACGGCATTCACAAATGTGATAAGAACAAACAGGGGAACAGTGAAAGAGCACAGAAGATTAATGTGAGAAAGAATTCCAGCCACAACTGAATATCTCCATGTAGTGATGGATCACCAGTAATTCTAGCTATTACTGACTGAAACCCGGGAATAAATACTTAATTAAACAAGAGGAGATAAAACAAGAATGCTCCACCATTCCAGTCATAGCACTGGAAAACTCTACTAATAATGTATGGCTCATTCTCTTTTGCTCGATAGGCCAGACACTTGCCCCTTCTTCACTGTTGTTCCTCTCTCTCTCTCTCTCTCTCAAAATGTTATTGTACAGAGGGGGTTACATTAACATAAGTCAGGTAATGAGGACATTTCTTTTTGAACAGTGACACCTCTTGCATCATTTTCTCCCAGTTTTTTCCCTCATGACCAGGCTCCCTGACAAATTGTAAAGTTCATTTCCAATATAATGTCTAGTGAGTATCACTGATGAATTGGTTCACCCTTTGTCTCACCATTTCTGTGCTTCCTCTTCTCCTCCTCAAATCAGATAAACTTATATACAAGATAAAGTGTACAGAAATAAAAAAGTAACCAAAGAGAATAAATCAAAGAAAAGAGAAAAAAAATAGAACCTCAAACAGTATAATAAAAAACCTCTTGTTTCCATTTCCTGGAGTTCATTTTGACAAGCATCATTTTATATGATCCTCTGCACATAGCTATTGAGCTCTTGTGATCCTCTCCTCACTCTTTTGGTGGATATGAAAATCTAGCTTTAAGATGATACAAATAACCCAGACAGAGTCTTTAATCCTCTGCCAAATTCTGGGAGAGAGCTTTGACACTGTTAGGCATCTCTTCAATACTCTGTCAACTACACAGAAAAGAGAGAAATGCCTCCAAATCTTTCATCATGAAGAACCCCAGCAGCCTTTACAACCCAGCTCTGGCCCTGGTGCCTGAGGCCTACTCCACCAGAAAGCTTCCACTGGGGACCACATTTTTAAAATATCAACAGACCTTGGTGTGTGTGTGTGTGTGTGTGTATGTGTGTGTGTGTAGATACCAGGGCTTGAACTCAGGGCGTGTGTGTGTGTGTGTGTGTGTGTGTGTGTGTGTGTAGATACCAGGGCTTGAACTCAGGGCCTAAGGGATCTTTTTTGCTCAGGGGTGGCACTCTACCACTTAAGCCACAGTTCCACTGCTGTCTTTTTGCTGGTTAATTGAAGATATGATTCTCACAAACTTTTCTGCCCAGGCTGGCTTCCAACCTCAATCCTCAGATCTAAGCCTCTTCTAGGATTACAGCCTGAGCTACTGGCTCCAGGCTAGACTTTTCATGTTTATCTAGTCGAGGAACTGGTAAACGGGAACTCTAAAATGCTGCATAGATGAAAATGGTAAAACAGGACTAATGTTGTAGATAACTATTTTTGAAGTAATTTTTATGAGACTATTTAACAAAAATGTGTAGTTGTCTTAATTTTAGTACATCAACATATGTTTGATAATCAAACATCCAGAATTCTTTTAGGACTTACAATATGGCTAAATGTTTAGTGCTACTTCTACTCTACAAGTTAGACTTTAAAATAGATTTATTTATATAAAATTAATGCATGTTTATTAAAATATTAAAATGAAGCACAAAATTCAAGGAGGAGAGGGTAGATAAAAATCTATCCTAAATTCTACCACTTAAACATAATCAATCCTATCAAAAATTTAATTTCTCTCTTATTATGTATATAGGGTTCATTTTGTTATTACTGTTAAATAAGACCATTTTTTTTGTTGGCCATGAGGCTTGTGCTCAGGGACTGGATGCTGTCCCTGAGCTTTTTTGCTCAAGGCTAGGTTTCTACCATTTTGAGCCAAAACACCACTTCTGGTTTTATGGTAGTTAAATGGAGATAAGAATCTCAGATATTTTCCTTCTCTGGCTGGTTTCTAACCACAATCCTCAGATCTCAGCCTCTTGAGTAGCTAGGATTACAGGTGTGAGCCACTGTTTCCAGGCAATGAGACCACTCTTTTCCTGATAGTCTGCAAACTTGTTCTTCAACTAACAACACCAGATATTTTCTCATGACAACCAACATAGATCTTCATTATTAATTTTTATCAAACTCTAATATATTTAATTATATGAGTCAAACTATGGTTCACTAAATTGACCACTTAATGATGGATAATATATTGTTTAATTCCGATTAGCAAATCTGCATTGTTAAAAATTCTTTTTTTTAACACATATTAGATATGTGGTTTCATTAGTTACACTGTAACATTTCTATTTATGGTATTTTGATTGTATCCACCATCCCTACTATTCTTTCTGGCTCTCTACTTTCCATCATTCCAGACTACTTCCTTTTCCCTCATCCCACATGATTGCTTTTCTAGTTCATTTAATTTCATTTTGTTTGTTTTACCATAACTGAGAAAATAGAGAGCACTTGACTTTCTATCTGGATTACTTCACTTAACATGATGTGCTCCAGTTCCATCCAATTTCCTGAAACACCACTGTTTCATTCTTCTTTATGGCTGAATAATATGTTATTGTGTATATGTACTATTACGGTTTAATAGGAAATATCCCCCATAAGCCCATATATTGAAAGCTTGGTCCTAACAGTGACCAAGTGGTGGCATTATTTTGAAGGTTTTGGAAACTTAAGAGTTGGGGGCCTAGCTGAAGAAGAAAGTCATTGGGGCACACCTTTGAAAGTGATGCTTAGTTTCCCATCATTCCTCTGTCTCTGCCTCCTGCCCATCATAAGGTGAACAGCCTCTTCTTCCACGCACTTCTACCAACATGATTTTCTGCCTCAAGTGGTTCAGAAACACAGAGCCAATGCACTGAAATTGTGCATAAAAATAAATTTTTCACCCTTTAAGTTATTCATATCAGGTATTTGTTAATAGTGATGATAATTCCTTTAGCATTCATCTTTTTTTTTATAATACTGGGAGATGTTAATGTACTCAGTTACAATTGTGAGTCTGTCATTCTTTTAATTTCACCTCTCTCAATTTTTGTTTTATGTGTCTTAAGGTTATACCTACTGAATCTTACTCACTTAAGGTTATGTTGTCCTGGAAGTATTGATGAATTAACATAATAAAATACTGCTACTTATTTTACTTGCTCTAAGTCCACATTATCTGATATTAAGTGATTTATCTTGCTTTATTAAAAACAGCTTTTACATGCTATATAATTTCTATATTTTTACACTCAAATTACCTATATTGTAAAATTTTAAATACGTTTCATTAAATAGCATGCAATTTTGTTAGACTTTTTAATCTACTTTGACAATCATTGTTCTTTAATTAGTACATTTAAATAGTTGACAGTTGATTATTGATGTACAAGAGTTCAAACTTGCTCTTTTATTATTAAAATTTTAGTATGAATTCTATTTCTCTTCTCCTATAAAAATTACATAGTATATTTAGGAATCTCATATTGATCCATGTATTTCAGGATATATAATTTTTAAAATTTCAGCTCTAGGAATTGCAACATATGTATGATTTGTCACTTTCTTCTGATAATAATATTATACTACCACAAGGATGAAAACCTTATTTTCATTTATGTTCTGTTATTATGCCAACTTTTACATATCATTGTCTTACATATTGTATCACCTAATAAAAATTATTTATTCAAATATAATGTATACTTTAGAAAATTCATGAGCATACTATGCCTACTGTATGTCTATACTTCTGTTGTGGCTGTTTGCCTTCCTAAAGTTGCAATAGTCTTTCTTTTATCATTTACTCTCTCCTTGAAGAATTTCCTTTAGTTACATTTTAAAAGGTGATCTTTTTAACATATATGTGCCAAGTGACAATAAAGATTAAACTTGTGGGCCTAGATAGACTCCAACAAAATAATAGTGGGAGAGATTTCAATACCTGACTCTTATTAACAGATAGGTCATCCAAACACAATATCAACAAACTTCAGAATTAAGTGAACCTATAGACCACATGGGCTTACCATACATCTATAAAGTATTTTACCCAACAACTGCACAATGTACATTCTTCTTAGCAGCCCATAGAACTTCCTGTAAACCCAGTAATATTTTAGGGCACAAAACAAGCTGTAGCAAATATAACAAATGTGAAGTAATAAATAATTCACTGTATTCTATCAGACCACATGAAATTAAAACTAGAGGGCTGGGAAGGTGGCTCAGTGGTAGAGTGCTTGCCTTGTATGTATGAGGTCCTGGGTTCAATTCCTCAGCACCACATAAGAAGAAAAAGCTGGAAGTGGCGCTGTGGCTCAAGTGGTAGAGTGCTAGCCTTGAGCTGAAGAGCTGAGGGACAGCGCCCAGACCCAGAGTTCAGGCCCCATGACTGACAAAAAAAAAAAAGAAAAAGAAAAGACATTTAAATTAAAACTAGAACTCAACCTGTATGCTACTTTGGTCTATTTGGTTTGTCCCATGTGACTGTGTTTCTCACTGATCTCTACTGGTACTACTTGCTTTCAAGTAGTATGGAGATGCAGTTTCAAGATGGAATTGATCTAAGGATAGTGGTTTATATAGAGTTTCCAGATCTGGGACAGTGTTTGATGGGTGGAACCATGGAGAGTATGTCCTGCTTCTGTTACTTGTTGTTGCAGGATCCTCTCTGTTTATGGGGAATGGACAGGATTTGAAGGATGAAATGATTACAATGAATAAACTCCCTTTGCCCTAGCTCTTCAGCCAGTGGTAGTAACAAGTATGGAGAGATCTTTGCTCATTTTTAATTTTAAAAAATTGTCTTGAGGAACCTCCATACTGGTTTCCAGAGTAGTTGAACAAATTACATTCCTAGCAACAGTGTACTAACATTCCCTTTTCAGAACATCCTCACCAGCATCTGTTATTGTTAGTTTTCTTATTTTGATTTGCATTTCTTATATTGCCAGAGATGTCGAACGTCTCTTCATGTATCTATTGGTCATCCTTACTTCTTTTGAGAAGTCTCTCCTTACGTCTTTAGCCCACTTATTAATGGGGCAGTTGTTTATTTGAGAGAGATTTTGGGGGGATTAATTATTTTTACTCTAAGTATATTTTAGATATGAAACCATTTTCTGTTACATAGCTAGTAAAAATCTTCTCCCATTCTGTGAGATTTCTATTTATCTTGCTAGCTATCTATGTCCTTTGCCATGCAGAAATTCTTCAGTTTGATGAAATCTCACTTAATCTAGTTTTTCTTTGGTTTGTTGTGATTCTGGATCCTTACTGAGAAAGTTTCGTCTTATGCCGAGGGATCCTAGTGATTCCTCCACCCCTTCCTGTAATATTTTTATGGTATCTGGTCTTACATGCAGTCCTTGATCCATTTAGAATTGATTTTTGTACAGGGTAATATGTAAGGATTTAGCTTCAGTTTTCTGCATGTATATATCCAATTCTGTCAGCACCATTTGTTGAAGATGCTGTATTACTTCCATCTGGTGTTTTTGAATCCCTTATCAAATATCAGGTGTCAATAGGACTGTGGGTTCATTTCTGGGGCTTCTATTCTGTTCCATTGATCCTTAGGCCTATTCTGGAGCTAATACCAAGCTGTTTTTTTTTATTACTATGGCTTTGTAAGGCAGTTTGAAGTTTGGTATTAATAGTTCTCCAGCACTGTTCTTTCTGCTAAGGATTATTTTTGCTATTCGGGGGTCTATATAGACAATAGGATTCTACACTTCCGCCAGAAGATAGTGTACCATTTGCAAGGAAAGAATTGGAAAAAAATATATTAAGCCAGACCCAAAGAAACATAGGTTGCATAGTTTCCCTCATTGGTGGTAACTAGAATGTGCCAATAAATCTTCAAGTAAACACATTGGATGGTAAAAAACACAAAAATACACTTGGACAAGATAAATTATACAGATTTCTAGACATTCACACAGTGAGACTAAAGGAGAATACGCTTAGGAAAGGATCACCAAGGCTCAATAGCTATGTGCATAAGATTTTGTAAAATGATGTTTATCAAAATGAACTCCAAGAAATGGAAACAATAGTTTTTTTTATTTTTCTTGTTTTCCTCCTTGTCACTGTTTTTGTTTCCTTTACATTTTGTCTTTATGTAAGTTTATCTGTTTTGGGGAGGGTAACAAGAGCACAAAAATGGTGGGACAAAGGGTGAACAAATGCAGCAGTGATACTGGACACTATGTTGGAAATAAACTATACAACTTGTAGGGAGGGGGTTGGGAGGCAAAAACTGGGAGAAAATGAGGGAAGAGGAAACGCTGTTTGAAAAGAAAAGTACTCATTATCTGACTTATGTAACTGTACCCCCTCTGTACAACCTCTTTATAATAACAATTAAAATTTGTCTTGAGTCTTTGTGTATTAGGAAATGAATGCTTCACTTAACATAGTTCTCATAAATATTATCCTAGTTAATTTATTTTTCAATTTTATTCATGAAATCATTTTGCTTTGCTTTGTTTTTCCCATAGACTATGAACCTAGACTAAATTAAGTTCATTGTGTTATAAATCATGCTACAAAGTTTTTCTCCTGCAGTTTCTAAGTACAGATTACTATTGATATTATGTGGAGAAACAACAAAGGGATTAACTACCAGAATATATCATAAACAAAAACCTTAGAAACAGAACATCTTGAGTTTTGTTTTTATTCAGCCGTACCTCCTGAGAATTCAGTAAATACCAGTATATGACTAGGGATATTTGAAGTTACATATTTTTAAATTCTGATATTGCTTGCAAAATTTTACATGCTTATGTAAATGAGGATATACTCCGTTTTATACAGAAAGGTTGCATAGCACTTATTGGCTTCCCAAAGATTTAGATCAGCTGCAAAAAATAGTTTTCTTTCTACCAACTATAAGTGCTAAATAAATTAATTTGGTGAGAAATAAATGAAGACAAATCCTAAAAACTCATAGATAGATCACAAAACAATATGTTGGAAATGATTTGTACAACTTGGGGGGCGGTTGGAGGGAAGGGAAAGTGAGAGAAAATTAAAGGAGGGGTTAACAAGTTCTATAAGAAATGTACCTCACTACCTGCAACCCTTCTGTATATCACCTTCACAATAAAATTAAAATATAAAAAAAAGGTGGATCCTAATTCCAACTCCCAGATTCGCTTTCCATTTTCTTTTTCTTTTTTTATTGTGAAAATACTGTACAGAGGGGTTACAATTACATGGGTAAGATAATGAGTACATTTCTTATCAAGCATTGTAGCCTCCTCCTTTGTTTCCCCTTCCAATCCCTTCCCATCCTCCCCCTGCCCCCCCACCTAATCTTCCCCGCCTCACCTAATTTTCCCCACCCCCCCTCGCTTTCCATTTTCTAGGCCTCTATTTGCTCATTTGTTAATGATAAACAAAATCTCTTTCACTTTCTTCTCAACATAAAGTTATTAGATATTTTATACTGATAAATCGAAGACAGAAATGATTCTTGTCAAATTGTAAACTAAGAAAAGAGGGACATTGCAGATTTTGTGGTATGCTGTAGCTCATCCTTAGATTTTTCTTGGCCTTTTTATTGGTTCTTGCTTTTAGTGGTAAATGAGATCAAGAATCTATCCCCTCCGATTAATTAGTCTCTCCTATCATTCATAAAGCCTGTATGAATTGCTTGTTATTCGTCAGGAACTTTACTGAATGTTTTACATATACTATCTCTCATCTTCATTACACCCATACTGGATAGGAATTATTCCAATTCTATTATTTACAAGGTTAGAGAGTCAAATACATGAAATAATATTTATACAGGGTTAGTATGATTAAAATCCATTATTACTGTAACTACATAAGTTAGATATAGATATCTTATTGCTGGGTAGATCAATATTCTTTGTTCATCTCCACAGGTAGAAGTGGAGCCCAAACACAAGATTAAGATAAAGACCTTAAATTCTAAACAATTAGTTCTAAACAAAGAATTCTCATCGATGGGGCTGGGAAGGTGGCTCAGTGGTAGAGTGCTTGCCTTGCAAGCCTGAGGCCTTGGGTTCAATTCCTCAGCACCATATAAGCAAAAAGAAAAAAGCCGGAAGTGGTGCCGTGGCTCAAGTGGTAGAGCACTAGCCTTGAGCTGAAGAGCTGAGGGACAGCGCCCAGGCCCAGAGTTCAGGCCCCACGACCGCCCCCCCCCAAAATAATTCTCGTCAACAGCGTCACTGCTGGGTTTTCTTCTTTCAAGTACTGAGCTGTTACATATTAATTACAAAAATGAAGAGAGGAGATACATGTTTTTGTAGTAAGAAAGAATTCTACTATTTAAGTGTTGTTTGTTGGCCTTGAGTCTGTAGCTCATGCCTGTAATCCTATCTACTTAGGAGGCTGAGATCTGAGGATTTCAGTTCAAAGCCAGCCCAGGCAGGAAAAGTTTGTGAGACTCTTATCTCCTCCAATAAGCCACTCAGAAAATCAGAAGTGGCGCTGTAGCTCAAATGGTAGAGCATTAGCCTTGAGCTGAAGGACAGTACCCAGGCCCAAAGTTCAAACCCCATGACCTACAAAAAAAAGTTTTTTATTTTTTCTATTTTTGTATATATTTTTATTGTAAAAATGCTGTACAGAGGTGTTACAGTTCCATGAGTAAAGTAATGAGCTCATTTCTTATGGAGCATTGTTAGTTACTCCTTGGTTTTTCCCCTACCATCCCTTCCTTCCCCCACTCCCCAACTCTTCCCTCTCCCTCGCTCCCCAGAAGTTGAAAACCTCATTTTCAACATAGTGTCTTGTATATCTCATTGTTACAATGGTTCAACCTGTATCCTTATTTCAGCATTTTGTTATTTCCCTTCCCCTCCCCAAATTAGAAAAAAATGTATATGCAAGATGCAGGGCACTGGAATCAAATTGACTGCCAATAAGTATAATGTTTATACAAATGACTTTGAAAATAATTCAATTGCAAAGAGAAAAATGATCTTTGTTTATGCAAGATGATATGAGCAAGGAGTCTCAAGATTCAAGAATTCTTTACAGAGATGAAGAAAACTGTTGATGGAATCAGATTAGTAGGTGGTTGAATAAAGAATACAATCTGTGATGCAAATTAAAACCCCCATCATTAAAAATAAGAACAGAGTTAATTCTCCACATACATGTCAGGAAGCCCAACTATTGTCTAAGTTGGTTAAGTCATACCTTACTACTCTCACAGTTATCTACTTGCTGTAGTTTCACTTTATTCAGTTACTTTATGTGTAAGCATTTGTGCCAGTACTGAGGCTTGAACTCAAGGCTTTGAACTTGAACCACCTGCACTTCTGGCTTTTTCTTGGTTAATTAGAGATAAGAGCCTCACAGACTTTTCTGCTCAGGCTGGTTTGAACTGTGATCCTAAGCTCTCAGCCTCCTGAGTAGCTTGGATTACAGATGTGAGCAACTGGTGGCTGGCCAGTTACATTTTTAATGCTAGAATAATCTTTCTCAAACTTACCTTTCATCATGTTATCTTCCTCTTTGATTTTTTCAACATTCTATTTCTCAATGTGGCATTCATAATTTTTCATAGCAACCTCACCCTAATTATTCACATTTTCCCTAGTCTTTGATATATGGACTTTCTGCACTGTGTATTTTTCCATTCTTCTCGGAACACAGAATACTCATTTTCATGACTTATATAGATTTATCTTGCTATTTCTGCCTGGAAAGCCTCACATTTTCTCTCTTACCAACCAAGTAATCCCAAGACCATCAAGTCTTCCATTCTAAGTTGTCCATTGTCTCTGAAGCCTTTTCTAACTCCTGCAATATATATCTATGCTCATCCTTCCTAGTAACATATTGTAAGTTTATCTTGAGAAATTTTTGTGCGGTTTTGGTTTGTTAATTTGATTTTTACAACTGGACAATGTTCTCCTTGGAGAGAAAATGCACAAATTAGCCTCATTTCATTTTCTTGCACAGCCCTGTGAAGAGCCTGTGGCACCCTATAGATGGTTGCAGATTGATAGATGAACTCAGAATATGGATCAAAGAATTAGACCTGGCTGAATGAAGGGAAAGGAGAAATTAAAGATTATATCAAAGTTCTTAAATGGAGATGACTGAAACAATAATGTAGTTATTGGCTAGAAAATAGTGCAGAAAGAACATGTTAAGATAAGTGCTGGTTCTTTCCAAGTAAAAGATTCTTTGGCAATGGGAAGTTGGCTGGAGGAAGGAAGATCCATTCCCCCTTCTTTTTCTGTCTCAAATTGCTTTCCATTAACTTCCTTTGTGTATGTTCCTTCTGTCTTGTACCCTGCAGACTATACTAATATTTAGACTCCAATAAAAGCAAAATATAATCCACAGACTTCATAGATCTTCCTTTCTCTCTATTGAGAAAAAGCATTTTTTATTACCTGATATTATTCTTAGTGCTTACTTTCAACTTAGTCTAGCCAAAGTCCTCCAAAGAGCAATATAATATTGAGGATGTGAATACTCCTCTGCATTGGTTTAATACAAGTAATTCGACCATATTTAATTTTATTTTATTTGTCAGTTATGGGGCTTGAACTAGTGGCCCAGCTACTGTCCTTGAGCCTCTTTGTGCTCAAGGCTAGTGCTCTACCACTTGAGCCAGCACCACTTCTGGTTTTTGAGTAGTTAATTGGAGATAAGAGTCTCACAGGGAATTTTTCTGCTTGGGCTGGCTTCAAATGGTGATTCCCAGATCTCAGCCTCTTGAGTAGCTAGGATTACAGGCATGAGCCACCAGGGCCCATCTGGACCATCTTTTAAAGATTTAGACTGTATTCATTCTCTGCAGGTGAAAAGCTGTGTAACATGTGGTAGATATGACAGGCATGTTTCCTACTCCGATGAGCTCAACAGGAGATATTGGAAACACAGTGGAGTTAAGCCCTGAAGATGTCCAGCTTAGAGACCCTGCTTCCCCCACTTTTGTTAGATATACGTATGTACCAGTGTGCTAAATTGGATTCAATGCCTATCTCCAGGGATGACCCAAGTTCCCACTCACCTGAATAACCAGGTTTTCTGGGAAGACTAGACAAGTACACTCAAATGCTTTTTGTTTATTAGTTCCATGTCCTTGCTTGCTGCATTTATATTTGTCAAAAAGATAGTAGAAACGACTGAGAGAAAAAGCCTTCATTTACTCACAGGCAAGTCTTTTTAACCAAGAAAGCTCTATAATTACAGTGAACAAGGTTTTAGTTTTTCTTTGACGATAAACCTTTCATTTCAATTTAGGCTATTATTTGGCTGCATTTTCCCATAGCTGGCAAGAGTGAATTAGCCTCAAAGTAGGGTTGCCAGACTTAGTAAATGAAAATACAGGACATTGAGTTAAAACAAATTTCAGATAAATGATGGATGATTTTTAGAATAAATATGTTATGTGCAATATTTTAGAAATACTTATATTTAAATACATCTGTGGTTTATATGAAATTCAGATTTAATGGAGTATCTTTTTTCAGTAGAATACACTAATACTTAGACTCCAATGACAGCAAAATGTTAAAGAAAAAGTGTTTTTCACAATATATAAACCACACATCATAATTCTTTCTCTTTATTAAGAAAAATCATTTCTCATTACCTGAAAAATTAGCCTGTAATCCTATCTACTCATGAGTCTAAGATCTGAGGATCATAGTTCCAAGCCAGTTAATGTAGGAAAGTTTGTGAGACTCATCTCAAATTAATTACCAAAAAGCTGGAAGCAGAGCTGTGGCTCAGGTGGTAGAGTGCTAACCTTCAGCAAAAAAGCTCAGAGACTGTGTGTAGGCCCTGAGTTCAAGTCCTAGGACTGGCATAAAAAAGGGGAAAAAGTGAGTAGCATCAGAATAAACATGAGAACACAGGTATTACTTTGGAAGTGTGATTTTATTTTCTTTGGGTATATAAGTAGGATAGCTGGACTTATGTGTATAATTTTGTCTTTTTTCTTTTTTGGTACTGGGGATCAAATTCAGGACATTGCACTTGCTAGGCAAGCTCTTTGCCACTGAACCACATCCCAGCCCTGTTTTTTTTCTTTGAGGGATATCTATGGCATTTATAATGGCTTTGCCAATTTGCCTTCTCCCAACAGTGTATAAGAGTTCTTTTTTCTCCGAATCCTCTCCAAAACAAGATACTTTTTTCTGTATTTGATAATCACTCTATTAGAAGGGACCTCATTGTAGTTTTCCCTTGATGACTAAACATATTTAGAAGGCTTTCATATATTTCTTTTTCATCTGTATTCTTTTGAAAAGCGTCTATCCAGATAATTTGCCCATTTTTAAATAATATATTTATTTGGGTTTTTTTTGTCACATTGGGCTTTGAGTTTTTCATCCAGCCCTTTTTGCTTGAGTTTTTTTTTTCAGATAAATTTCTTGTTCTTTAATACTAAGAAGCTGATTTTTTTGTTTCTTTTTTTTTGAGTTTATTTACTATGTGGATATTAACCCTTTAAAAGACGAATAGCTGACAAATATTTTCTCCCATTCTGTTTGTTGTCTCTTCACAGTGTTGAATTTTTTTTCCTTTGCTTTGTCAAAGCTTTTGGTTTAATGTAACCCAACTTGCCAATTTTTCTTAACTTTCATTTACCATGCTATTGTGGTCCTATCAAGGAAATCATTTCCTCTACCAGTATCTAGAATTTTTTCTCTGTTTCCTCTAGAAGTTTTAAGGTTCTAGGCCTTTTATTCAGCTGTTTGATCCATGGTGAATTGTTTTTGTAGAGTATGAGAGCTAGAGGTGAAAGTTTAGACCACTAAATGTGAATATAGTTTTCTTAGCATCACTTGCTTACAAGGCTGTCCTTTTCCTGGTAGATGTTTTTGGAAAGTTTGTGAAGTCACTTGGCTGTAGATATCAGGTTTACCACTGAAATCTCTGTTCCATTAATCTTTGTCTCACTATGCTTGATTTTATACCAGTGTAACACTGTTTAGTTAAATGAAGTATTGTGATGGCCTCAACTTTGTTCTTGCTCAAGATATCTTTGGGATTGTTCCATGTTTTCATATAAATTTTACAGTATATTTTTCTAGTTCTGTGAAGACTATCATTGGTATTTGACCAAGATTTCATTGAATGTGTGAATTGCTCTGGGTAGTATGAACATTTTAACAATATTAATCCTTACAATTTATGAAAACAGGGAGTCTTTTTATATTTTTTGTTTTTCCTATTTCTTTAATAATAATTTTTTTAATTTTCTTGAAAAGATCCTTTTATACCCTTGGATAATTTGATTTCTAAGTATTCTTGTAACTATTGTGAATGGAATTGCTTTCCTGATTTCTCTCTCAGAAAATTTATATATAGAAAAGCTACCACTTTATTTAAAAAAAGATGAGAGGTCTACATTACATGGGCTGGTCTCAAACTCAGGACCTCAAGGGATCCTCTCATCTAAGCCTTTCATTTAGCCAGGATTACAGGAATGTGCCCAATGTCATTTACTCATTTTTGTATGTTTATTTTGTAACCTGCTACTTACTGAAGTAATTTTTTTAGTTTTCATAGCTTTTTGGTTGAGTCTTTATGTTTTACTATATATAAGTATATGACCTGTAAAGAAAAACTAAGTTGACTCTCTTCCTGATAATGCACTTTATATTTCCTTTACTTACTTAATTACTGCGTCTTACTTCAAGTAGTATATGGAACAAGAGTGGGTGGAGGGGTTGGAGGTGTGGCTCAGTTGGTAGAGCACTACCCAATGAGCAAAAGTGTTAGGCACCCAGTTCCAGGCTCAGAACAAAAACAAAAGCAAAAACAAACAAAAAAGTGAAAAGAGAAAGAGAAAGGAAAGAGTGGTGAGAGAGGACAGCCTTGCCTTGTTCCTAATCTTAGAAGAAATGCTTTCAGTTTTTCCCCGTTCAATATGATGTTTCCTATGGCTTTGTCACATCCAACTTTATTATTTTGAGTTATGATCCTTTTATATTTAATTTTTTCATCCACCTTTTCTTGATCCATTCATCTACTGAGGGGCATCTGGGTTGGTTCCATATCTTAGCTATGGTAAATATTGTGCAATAATCATAGTTGTGCTGGTAGCCTTAGTATGGCCTTGTTTGTGATCGTTTGGGGAAATGCCCAAAAGTGGGATTGCTGGGTCATAGGGGAGCTCTATGTGGAGTCTTTTGAGGAACCTCCATACTGCTTTCCAAAGTGGTTGAACAAGTTTACACTCCCACCAACAATGCAGTAGGGTTCCTTCCTGGCCACATCCCCTTCAGCATCTGTTGTTATTAGAATTTTTTATTATAACCATTCTAACTGGGATGCGGTGGTATATCATTGTTGTTTTGATTTGCATTTCTTTTATGGCTAGAGAAGTTGAGCATTTCTTCATGTATCTATTGGCCAACCTTCTTTCTTCTTCAGAGAAGTTTCTCTTTAAGTCTTTTTTTTGTGGGGGGGTCCCCATGGGGCCTGAAATCTGGGCCTGGGCACTGTCCCTCAGCTCTTCAGCTCAAGGCAAGCGCTCTACCACTTGAGCCACAACACCACTTCCGGCTTTTTTCTTTTTGGTTATAGGGTGCTGAGGAATCGAACCCAGGGCCTCATGCATGCAAGGCAAGCGCTCTACCACTGAGCCACCATCCCAGCTCTCTTTATGTCTTTAGTCCACTTATTTATTGGACAGTTGTTTCTTTGAGGATTTGTTGTAAGGGAATTTAGTTTTTTTAATATATATATATATATATTTAATTGTGAAAATACCATACAGAGGGGTTACAATTACATAGGCAAGGTGATGAGTATATTTCTTATCAAGCATTGTTGCCTCCTCCTTTGTTTCCCCTTCCCATCCTTTCCCATCTCCCTCCCCCTCAAAGTTGTAAAGTTCGTTTTTCGCCATAATGTCTTCTACATCTCATTGTTGCAATGGATCCACCTGTATCCCTATTTAAACAATTTGTTTTTTCCCCTCCCCTCCCCAAATTATACCAACATCAAATATAGTGAAAACAGGGGTTATAATCAAGTGGTTTTTCTTTCATGCTATTATTTCTAACATTTATAAGATGATTTCTTTGTTGCTTTGTATGTCCCTCTGCCACAGGATTTAGTTTTTTGAGTCCAAGTATATTTTAGATATGAGATCCTTGTCCGTTGTATGGCTAGTGAAGATCTTCTCCCAATCCGTGGGCTTTCTATTGATCTTGCTAGCTATGTCCTTTGCCATGCAGAAACTCTGGAGTTTCATGCAATCCCATTTATCCAAACTTTCTTTGATTTGTTGTGGTTTTGGGTCTCTATTAAGGATATTTCAGCCTGTGCGAAGCAGCCCTAGAGTTTCTTCTATTCCTTCCTGTAATGTTTTCAGGGTGTCTGTTTTGACTTCGAAATCTTTGATTCATTTGGAATTGGTACTGGTGTAGGGTGATATATAAAGATCTAGCTTCAGTTTTCTACAGGTGTTTAACCAATTTTGCCAGCACAATTTACTGAAGAGCCTGTCTTTCTTCCATTCTATTCTTTAGCTTCCTTTTCAAAGATTAGGTGGCAATAGTTCTGTGGGCTCATTTCTGGGTCTTCAGTTCTATTCCATTGCTCCTCAGGTCTGCTCTTGTGCCAATACCTAGCTGTTTTGATTACTATGGCATCATTGATCTTGTTGATAATTCATCACATCAACAAGAACAAGGATAAGAACCACGTGATTATCTCAATAGATGCAGAAAAAGCATTTGATAAGATCCAACATCCCTTTATGATGAAGGTCCGGGAAAAACTAGAAATCCATGGAATATTCCTTAGTATAATAAAGGCTGTGTATGGCAAATCTACAGCCAGCATTATACTTAATGGCGAAAAACTAAAGCCATTTCCTCTAAACTCGGAAATGAGACAAGGATGTCCACTCTCTCCACTACTCTTCAATTTAGTATTAGAATGCCTAGTTACAGCAATAAGAAAATATGCAAACATAAAGGGGATCCAAATAGGGAAAGATGAAGTAAATCTCTCCCTCTTTGCAGATGACATGATCTTGTATTTAAAGAATCCCATGGACTCCACTCCCAAATTACTCGAGCTGATTCAAAACTTTGGCATAGTAGCAGTGTACAAAATTAATCCTCAAAAATCAATGGCTTTTCTGTATGCAAACAATGAGTAGAGTGTGAATGAAATCAGGAAAGCAACTCCTTTTGTAATAGCCCCACAAAAGAATAAAATACCCAGGAGTTATCTAAAGAGGTGAAGGACCTGTATGATGAAAACTTTAAAAACCTAAAAAATGGAAATTAAACAGAACTTAGGAAGTGGAAAAAACCTCCCATGCTCCTGGATTGGGAGGATTAACATCGTGAAAATGGCAATACTTCCAAAGGCTATCTACAAATTCAATGTGATACTTATCAATATTCCAACCTCATTCTTCAAGGAAATAGAAGAAGCAACCCAAAAATTCATATGGAACAATTAAAGACCCCGAATAGCAAAAATCAATCCTTAGCAGAAAGAATAGTGCTGGAGGAATATTATCAATACCAATTTTCAAACTCTAAGCTTTTTTTAACCTAATGGTCCTTTGTACTCTTTTTTTTTTTGAAAATACCGTACAGAGGGGTTACAATTACATGGGCAAGATAATGAGTACACTTCTTATCAAGTATTGTTGCCTCCTCCTTTGTTTCCCCTTCCCATCCCTTCCCATCTCCCCCCCCACCCCCCTACCCCCCATAGTCTTAGTTTGCAGTTATTTTGTTTCAGAACTTGAAATATGTCATTCTGTTTCTTTCTCACCTATAGGAATTCTGTTACAAAATATGTTGTTAGTCTAATGGAAATACCCTTAAATGTGACTTGGTGATTTTCTGTTGTAGATTCAAAGAATGATCTTTCACCATTTGACTATAATATGTCATGGTGAAGATGTTTTCTGGTCATGTCTATATAGAGTCCTATAGATCTTCTGTACACAGTTATCAATATCTGTCATAAGCTCAAGGAAGTTTTCTATTATTTCATTGAATAGCTATTTTTGATACATTAGTTTTGTATCTCATTACTTTTTGATATTCTGAAAATGCAAGTATTTGTCCCATTAATGGTATCACAGATCTTTCATTCAATTTTTCCCCTTTTCTTATTGTCTGTCCAGGATATTTAATGACCTGTCTTCAAATTCAGATGAAACCCCACCATTTGGTTGCTAAGTTTATAAAGTATACCTGATCCACGAGTCCAAGACGGTCTCAAAACCACAAACAACTCTCTCTTCACTGAACTTATTCACATCTTGCATTATCTTCCTAAATTCATTTAACTGTTTATCATGTTCTTTTGGATCTCATTGAACTTTTAAAAATCTTTAAATATTTTTATCATGTATTTCATTCATATAAAATTCTTTGGGATCTGTCACTAGTATTATTATGTTCTTTCAAAGGTATCATGTATTTTTCATATTTTTTGGTCCCTATTTTAAGATTTGTGCTTCTAGTGGATCAGGTATGTCTACCACTTTTATGGGGTAGCCTTCTTAATAAGTAGATTTCTCCTAAAGATGTGTCTTGGAGTATTAGTCTGTTAGGCAATATAGGTTTAGTTTGCAGCTGGACATCATAGTGTAATTTTCCTAAATCCTCTTTGGTTGTCATTTATAATTTTAGGCACAGTTTACATTGTGGTGGATTCAGAGATACTGTTCTTACAATGGGAATAGTGGTCCTTATCAGGTGAAAGAGGTTTTCCTAAGCAATGTTTGTACTAATTCTGTCACTAACAAGGGATTCTGGCACTTGATGCCTTTCAGTGCTGCAGGCCAAGACTCCAGCAGGAATGGCTTCACCCTTTTGTGAGGCTCAGCTGCAACCCAGACAGCAATGCATTTGTCAGAAAATGTGTAGGGATAGGTCGCTGTGGAAACCCTGTTTGTGATATGGCATCAGGAGACTGTAGGGCCCGCTCTACTGATAGTGGTACATGCCAAGGAGTGGCATTGCAACTAGCACCAGCAAAGTTCCCGTGTACCTCTTTATAACTGGCTAAGCACACCTTAGCACAGGACAATGGAAGAAAATGGGGAATCTTTCTTCCAAACCCTGATTGCTTCAGCTGTAATGCTGTTCTGTGAGTGGGCAACAGCTAAAGCTGTGTAGCTTATGACCTTCTCAGTTTATCATAGTGGGTAGAGTAGCATCTCAATGCTCAATGTTCCATTTCCACCCTCCACCCTATCAGTTACAAGTGGCTTTGCAAAATTCAGAAGGGAGAGGCTACAGTTCGAGACTGAAGTCTGGAAGTCCAGAAGTCATTTGGGATTTTTTCACTGCACATATATCTGACCACCTCCTTGGCCTCAAAGAAAAACTTCCTTCCTTCCTTCCTTCTTTCCTTCCTTCCTTCCTTCCTTCCTTCCTTCCTTCCTTCCTTCCTTTCTTTCTTTCTTTCTTTTTTATTGTGAAAATACTGTACAGAGGGGTTACAATTATATGGGCAAGATAATGAGTACATTTCTTATCAAGCATTATAGCCTCCTCCTTTGTTTCCTCTTCCCATTCCTTTCCATCCTCCCCCTTTTCTTCTTTCTTTCTTTCCTTCCTTCCTTCATTTCCTTTCCTTTCCTTCCTTCTTTTTTGCTTCCTTCCTTTCTCTTTCTCCTCCCCTCACTTCTCTCTTTCCTTCCTTCTTCCTTCCATCTTTTTTTGCTTCCTTCCTTTCTCTTTCTTTCTCCTCCCCTCACTTCTCTGCCTTACTTTCTTTTTCTTTCTTTCTTTCCTTCCTTCCTTCTCTTTCCTTTCCTTCCTTCCTTCTTTTTTGCTTCCTTCCTGTCTCTTTCTTTCTCCTCCTCTCACTTCTCTTTCCTTCCTTCCTTCTTTTTTGCTTCCTTCTATTTTGCTTCCTTCCTTTTTCTTTCTTTCTCCTCCCCTCCCTCCCTCCCTCCCTCCCTTCCTTCCTTCCCTCCTTCCTTCCTTCCTTTCCTTTCTTTTCCTTCCTTCCTTCTTTTTTGCTTCCTCCCTTTCTCTTTCTTTCTCCTCCCCTCACTTCTCTCTTTCTCTCTCTGTCTCCCTTCCTTCCTTCCTTCCTTCCTTCCTTCCTTCCTTCCTTCCTTCCTTCCTTCCTTCCTTCCTTCCTTCCTTCCTTTCCTTTCCTTTTCTTTTTTTTTCTCTTCCTTTGGCTATGCAGTCCATGCTGTCTTTGAACAAATGTAGCTCAGGCTGGCCTCAAACTAGTGATCCTCTTGCCTCAGCCTTCCAAGTGCTGGCATTACAGGCATGGGTCACCACACTTGGCTCTGATTTGGTTCTTGAGAATGGCATACTCCATTCTTTTCCATGTCACAGCAACCATGCCCTGCATTGCATGACATCCAGTGTGCTTAGGTCACAGTTACTCTACTGGACTGAGTTTGTTTTACTTCTGAAGTGGAACCTGTGGAGTTTCATAGATGGACAGAGGAATGAATTTGTGACCCCTAAAACAATCCAGACTCAAACAATAGCTCACTAGCTCCTGGCTACAGTATTCTGAGTGCTCACTGAGGGATGATGTAAGATCTTTTTTTTTTTTTCCAAGTCGAGGTTACTGTATAGGTTTCTGGTTAGTTAACTAAGTGGACTTCAAGCCTGTGAATATTGTGGACAATTTCCATAACTAGTATTGTTAGCACCCACACTGATAGAGTTTGCTGAAACTCTCTATTTCACACTTACCTCTGCAAAGGGGAGATTCCTTCTCTATTAACAGAGGAGCCAGGGTGGCAGATGTTGGGATATTTTGCTCTTGTTACTATTCTGTCATCCTAAGTCTCCGAATTTTAGAATATTTCAGTCTTTTTCTAGCCAGTGTCAACTGTGTGCCCATAATTGCTCACCTCAAAATGTAACTATATACTTTTTACTCTGGTTCTTCTTTGTGGATGAGGAAGTAAGTGCTAAATGCTTCTACAGCTATCTTGGATCGCATGTACTTAAATCATGACCTGTGAATCAGTAGGCACAGATAGAGGAAAATTATATTTGCCCTAGAATTACCACGTGCAATTTGGAAAATGGCATAAAGATCTATTTGTAGGTGGCAGCTGATTTTGATTCCCTCTTCTAGTGTTTCTAAATTGTTTTACTTTTAATTTATCTGAAGCTGTCAGCAAAGACTAAGGATGTGAAGAATAAAAGAAGCTTCTTTATAATCATAGAATGGACTACACATGGGACAAATTGGCCTTTTGGTAAGACTCTGCTGCTTTTAGGCTGAGAACCTTTTTCCATTATGATGGCCTAGCAGTTAAATACATTCATTTTGGTGTTTGGGTAGGTAGTGGGGGGATGGGAAAGAAAAGGGGATGAAAGTATCTCTCACTAAAGAGCCTGGCACAAAACTGTTTTCAAAATGAGGCAAACATCCCTTGTTGAAGTCTTTCTAAATCTGTAGTACTCTAAGATATTATAAGGTAAAGAGGGAATATATAAGATAGGTAGGCAATTTAAACAGTTTAGGAAGAAGAGATCCTTTAAATCTTAGAATATTTCCCTCCTTTGTTCTCCTGGAAAAAACATCCCTAAGGCTAGAGTGACAAATCCTAATTGCAACATAACACCTGCCCCTTCTTTCCTGTGGTTGCAGCTGTTCTGAGCACCATTGCATTCTGGGCTGTCAAATTAGTAAATCTAACACCTGCCTTACAGGCTGATTTGAGGAATTGGCTCTCATAAGAGTCTTTGTTTGTGTCTTCCTACCTATGGGTCCTTGACCTGTCTGCCTGCCTCTGATCCTACGAAGGCTGAAGGCAAATGAAAGCCATGAGACAACCATCTGAAGAATTAATGTTACTGTCAAATCTCATGGATTTGGACTCTCTGACTAAAATTTTGAATAACCCAGGATATGACTGTGATGAATTTTAACTACTATAGTGTATGTAGTAAAACTTTGCTAAGCAAAATAATACCCTGGACAATATTTCAAGAGTAGATTGCTAACATATTATGGAATGTACACATTGTTTTCAAGCTTCTTAAGGGGATGGAGTTGGGAGAGATGGGGAAAATGATGAAAGGTCTGACACAGTAATATGCATGGTATTCATAAACTGATTTATTTAATTGAAACCCCTTTATAAAACTACTTGGATAATTTTAAGCTGATATATAATTTATATATATTTAGTTATATTTATTATAAATATATTTAGTACATATACACAAAATTCACATGCTAGGTATGAATGCTTATCTATTAGCTTTCTAAATCACCCCCCATCCAGTTCAATTATTTTTTTCTTTAAAAGAATTACTCTTGCATTTCTTTAAAAAACATCTGGTGTATCTCTAGTTCAAACCACCTTTTCTTCCCCCTTAAAATTAGAGAGCCTCAACTATTTAATTATGAAAGTCCTTGTAGGTTTGTAAAAGTAGTCAGTATTAAAGCTGCTTCAGCAATTTCCCTGGTACCCAGAAAACAATTCTGACCCCATCCTTTTCATAGAGACTGAATGGGTAACCCACAAAATATTAACAAAGGTGAAATAATTACTGAGTTCCCTTTAAAGAAAAACTCCAGTACCTCTGTTAATCATAATTAGTTTTAGCCCTCAGTGGCCAGGTGCTCATGCCTTGAAGAGAGGCTTGGGAAGAGATTGTCAAAAAGCATGCTCAGCAGGGTCCCAGCTCCTAGCAGGAGGCTTGTTGCCAGGCTAGCTAATAACTACAATTTAACTCTTGAGTATCCTCATTTGGACAATAAGGATGATTCAAGTAGAAGTGCTTTTAGGATCTAAGGAAACAGGCTTGAGATATATATATATATATATATATATATATATATAATAATCTGTTCAAATAGTATTTGAAATTGCATTATTTTTGTTTTTTTAATCTATGGATTAATGAAATTAGGTTTTCTTTCATTTCTTTGTTTTTCATTATGTTAAAAAAATTTAAAAAGTGCACAGAGCAATATTGGTCCCTGTGGTCTAATAATGATTCAGTGCCTAACATACAGTAAATCCTTTGTTCTGAGAAATCAAAACCAATCTTCAGCTTGTTCAACATTGTCTTGAATCTGATTCTCTCTCTTATTGTTTTGTTTCCTGAGACGAACACATTTCTTGTTTTTTGCTTTCATGGTATTCCCTAACAATCTGGCCCAGTGTACAAGGAGATCCAGAATAAGATTGTAGGAGGGTCTGTTGACAATTGAGAAAAACCATTTTTTATGCCTTAAAAATAGCAAATGATAGTGAAGGGTCAAAATTTGTGTCAAAAAAACTTATGGGGAAAATATTTTTTTAAAAAGCACCCAAGTAAAGCCTTTGTATTTGCTATACTAAAACACAAACCATTCTTTTAAACTAATTCAAAGGAAAGGAAATCAGTAGGTAGAAGAGATATTTTTGCTTCCATGTTCATGGCACCATTATTGTAAGTGTTCTCGCCACAAAACATTTATGTGATATAAATTATATGTTAATTAGCTAGATTTAATTAATATAGTATCTAATATAGTATATAAGTATATCTATATACTTCAAAACAGCCTGTTGTACATAGCAAATACATGCATTCGCACCTGTCAATGATGCATCAAAAGACTACTTGGAGTTTAAAAAAAATATTATTGTTATTATTAAGATGTTTTACAGAGGTGTTACTGTCTCATAGGTCAAATACGAAGTATATTTCTTTTTGGACAATGTCACCCTTACTTTTGCTTTCCCCCAATTTTCTCCTCCCATCCCTGTCCACAAATTGCATAGGTCATTTTCAACACATTGTCTACCAAGTTGGAGTTTTGTAAGATAAACATTAAAATGGTACTAAAACAATAGAAAATAATTATAGTGTGATCTTTTCTTTGAGATAACATAGGGCAATCTCTCAGAGTTTATCAGCAAGGAAGGTTGAGTTTTGAAAAAAATACAACTCCTAAAAATTTTGAAAGAATTAATACTAGTTATTATCATTTTTTGTCACTCCTGGGGCTTGAACTCAGGGCCTGGGCACTGTCCCAGAACTTCTTTTGCATAAGACTAGTACTCTACCACTTGAGCCACAGCACTACTTCCAGCCTTTTCTGTTTATGTGGTACTGAGGAATCAAACCCAGGGCTTCATGCATGCTAAACAAGCATTCTACCACTAAGCCACATTCCCAGCCCTAATTATTGCTGTTTTGAGATATTACAATGGTATCTACAATGTAGATATCATTCCTGTTACTTGAACTCCAATTATGTGTCTGGTTACATATTTAGTATTTTGTATATTATATCTTGTAGGTAAAAAAATATCTGTGATTGTTTTTTTCTTATCATTCCTTTCTTCTTCTTCTCTCCTCTCTTTTCTTTCTTTCTTTTGTTCTTGCTTTCTTGTACTGGAGTTTGAACTCAATACCTTATGTTTGCTAGGAAAGGACTCTACCACATGAGCCACACTCCCGGTCCTTTTTTTTTTTTTTGGTCATGGGGCTTGAACTTAGGGCCTGGGCATTGTCCCTGAGCTCTTTTGATCAAGGCTAGCCTCTACCACTTTGAGCCATAGTGCCACTTCCAGTTCTCTGGTGGTTAATTGGAGATAAAAGTACCATGACTTTCCTGCCCAGACTGGCTTGAACAGCCTCCTAGTAGCTAGGTGTGAGCCACCAGCGCCAGGCTTTCCTAGTCCTTTTTTGTTTCCATTATTTTTCAAATAGTATCTCACATTTTTGCCTGAGCAGGTCTTGAACCTCTGATCTCCCCACTTTATGAGTAACTGGGATTACTGGTGTGAGCCACTTCACTTGATCCAGGAATATGTTACATTATAGATGATAAAACTGTGGCTCATAACAGAAGTCAAGTCATTTAACTAAGGTCACATTACTGAAATAGAAAAATATTAAATCAATCAATCAATTCTTTCTTCTTGCAACTAGGCTAGTTTTCCTAGAATTTCACATTTGAAACTTGTGTGGGAACTAAAATGTGTAACCTAGGAAGTGTTCAATTATTTTGCTTTAGAAATCTTTAACTATGTACCATATGTCTATCTCTTATGTCAAAATAGTGATGTCTCAAATTTCAAACGACGTACCTTACTCAGTCAAAATAGTGAGAATTGATCCAGCAAATATTTACTGAGCCCAGTGTAACACAGGATTGATTCTGTGTTGGAGAAAAAAGTTAGTCTTTGTCTTCATGCATTTATATTCCAAAAGGGGAAAGTCCAATATACTGTTAAATAAAATATGAAGTCTAAAATGTGTTGTGAATAAAATAAATCAAGAAAAGAGGTTGAAAACTGTCTAGAACTCCTACATCATATACAGTGGTCAAAGAAAGGCATTTCTGAGAAGAGAACTAGAAGTAGGGCAATGAGCCTGAAAAGAAGCAATTGCTCAGCTGTTGAAATGTTCTGAAGTAATTGAATGGTAAGGAGCAAGTGACAAGCTACATGTTATCTCCATTCTATGTTCATTTATGTATAAATTATGTAGTGGTATTATAGTAAATAAATACAGGATACTATGAAACACAGGCAGAGCAATTGTAAAACCTCAAGTGTTATAGATATATTAATATTTCTTTTCACAAAGCTACAAGTCATCTTGTTCCTTGTGCACTGGTGATTCCATACTGTATTAACTAGTGGGTGACAGGACTATGGCTTAACATCATGCAATTGCAGTCATAGCCACTATCAAAGCATGTAGTTTCTTCTCAACTGCAATACGGTTTTCAGTATAGCCAAACTATTAATTCATTTTTCTACCTTAGCATCAGCAATGAATACCCAGAATATAAAGGTTGCCCATAAGGACCCAGAATCTCAGAAAGCAAAGTAAATAGTTTTCCCAGGATTCAAAGCTAGTAAAATGGTGAGACTTAGGGTTCCAAATTATGAGTCATATATCTAGGGTTCTTATTATTAATCACTTAGTGGACAAAGTAAATCCTCTAAATATAAGTGACCAAAGCTGGTACTGGTTATTCAAACTGTAATCCTAGCTACTCAGGAGGCTGAGAACTGAGGGTTGAGGTGCAAGAGCAGCCAAAGGAGAAAAGTCCATGAGATTTCTTATCTCCAGTTACCCTTCAACAAGCCAGAAGTGGAGGTGTGGCTCAAGTGGTAGAATGCCAGCCTTCAGTGGAAAAAGCCAAGTGAGAGGCCCTGAGTTCAAGCCCCAGTGCTGGCACAAATGTGTGTGTGTGTGTGTGTGTGTGTGTGTGTGTGTGTGGACAGTTTTTTTTAAATATTTTTTTATTGTGAAAATACTGTACAGAGGGGTTACAATTACATGGGCAAGATAGTGAGTACATTTCTTATCAAGCATTGTAGCCTC
>NW_012267435.1:950545-980368 GCF_000151885.1 Dipodomys ordii
GCCCACTTATTTATTGGGCAGTTGTTTCTTTGAGGATTTGTTGTTGGTGGATTTAATTTTTTGAGTTCCAAGTATATTTTAGATATGAGACCCTTGGTGTGGACAGTTTTTATACTGACATTTCTTTACTGTTAAGAGTTCCATGCTTGTCCACAAAGCTATGTAGCTCCTAAAGTCAACAGAGTCTGTCTCTTCATTCTTTTGCTAAAGAAATGGGATTGGGCCAATTCATAGGGCGACAGGCACTTCCAATATTTCAGTGAGAAATTTAAGTTCAGTTTAAAAAAGAGGTGAGAAAGAAGAGGTGAGGTGACCGTCATAGGCCATAATCTAATTGGGATTAGATATTGTGAAATAAGTTTTATAACATGAGATATGAAGAAATAGGACTATCCCCAGAAATATGTACAAAAATCTTGCCTGGGGCAAATTTAGGCTTAGAGAGAAAATCTTCACTATAAAACATATCTGTGATACAACACAAGACATTAATTAAATCAACAGGTATTTACTGAAGAGTCATTGTGTGTCAGTTACCATGGGAATATAATTATTGTTATGAGCACACTAATGAAGATATCCAATTATACAGAGTAATTGGGGAAATAAAAGTACTCTCACTTGTTTAATGTCTTCTATGTGCCTTTGTGTGCATGTGCGTGCATGTGTGCGTGTGTGTGATTCAGAACAGCTATACAAGGTAGACATTATTTTATTGCTTTTACCAAATTAGAAGATAGCATTCAGTGTGGTTTTTTCTCAAAGTTTATGATTTCTTGAAAAATCAAGTTAACACTAGACATTTATTAACCTAATTCCTCATTCTAGCTTGCTAAGTAACCAGAGTATTGCTTCATCTTTTTTTTCTCTGAAAGGAAGGGACTCTTTGTCCAACTATATTCAGTCTACTTTACTTACTAAATGCTGTTATGGTCTGTGTACAACCAAGTAGTTTTGATTCCAGTTGGAGGATTATTAATGGAATGATGTGAATAACCCCCCTATTCTTTTTAATAGGAAAGAGAAAACAGATGAATTTGCTCTTGGTTACAGACTGAAATACAAATTCAATGTTCTCTTTCAGTCTTGCCTGGCAGATAAATGGAGGGAATTTCACAGAGCGTGCCAGGTTGATGTTTTTCAGAGAACATTTCAGTCCTATGTAAATATACACAGTTCCCTCTCTTCACTTGCTAACGTTTTCCATTAAAGGAAATGCTCTGCTCATATTTTTAATGCAAATCACAAGAATCTGAAAACCAAAAGTTCTTCAAATTACTTTTTTTGGTGTTCAAGAAAAAATAATTGTGCCTTGATATTTAAAACCTAGGTTTCCAATGCAGCCCGTGAAATTACCCTGTTCCTCTTCCTGACCTTGAAGTCTATCAATGCACATCATTAAAATATCTTAATATCCATCTTAATGCTCATGCTACTCCCTTCTTCAAGAACAAGCAAGTCTTTATTCTAAACTATTGAAGGTTACTTCACAGCCTGCCAATTTATAACTTAGTCTGCAATAATGGAAATACTATCATTTAGAATCACTGCACCAGGCAATGTGATAGTCTTGTATGTACAGAAACTCTGAAGTTGCTTGTGTGTGTGTATGTGCCAGCAGTGGAGCTTAAACTCAGGGCCTTAGCTTTTTCACTTAAGGCAGGCACTCGACCCCTTCAGGCACACCTCCACTTCTGGTGTTTTGCTGGTTAATTAGAGATAAGAGTCTCACAGACTTTCTTGTTTTATATATACTTTTTTATTGTAAAACACTGTACAGAGGTGTTACAGTTACATGGGTAAGGTAATGAGTACATTTCCTATTGAGCATTGTTGCCTCCTCCTTTGTTTCCCCCCTACCATCCCTTCCTTTCCCATCTCCCCAACTGCCTCCCCCTTGACCTGCCGAAGTTGTAAAGTTCATTTTCAACATAGTGTCTTGTACATCTGATTGTTACAATGGGTCAACCTATATCCCTATTTAAGCATTTAGGTTTTTCCCTTCTCCTCCACAAATTAGAAAAGTGTATATACATGATGGCCTTTTTCTTTTTGCTTATGTGGTGCTGAGGAATCGAACCCAGGGCCTCAGGCATACAAGGCAAGTGCTCTACCACTGAGCCACCTTCCCAGCCCGCTTTTGAGCTTTTCAATTTTTTAATTTTTTTTTTAATTTTTGGGTCCAGTCGTGGGGCCTGAACTCTGAGCCTGGGCACTGTCTCTTAGCTCTTCAGCTCAAGGCTAGTGCTCTACCACTTGAGCCACAGCGCCACTTCTGGCCTTTTTCTTTTTGCTTATGTGGTGCTGAAGAATCGAACCCAGGGCCTCATGCATGCAAGGCAAGCTCTCTACCACTGAGCCACCTTCCCAGCCCCAGCTTTTGAGCTTTTCTGCTTATCCTAGACATATACTAGTTATTGCAAATAAGGGAAACTATGGAACCTATGCTTCTTGGGGACTGGCTTACTTCACTTAATATAATTTTCTCCAGGTTTTTCCATTTCCTAAAAATGGGGCGATGTCATTCTTTCTGATGGAGGCATAGAATTCCACATATATATACACATAAATCTCACATTATCTTGATCCATTCATCTACTGAGGGTCATCTAGGTTGGTTCCATATCTTAGCTATGGTAAATAATGCTGCAATAAACATAGTTGTGCTGGTAGCTTTAGTATGGTCTTGTTTGTGATCATTTGGGTAAATGCCCAAAAGTGGGATTGCTGGGTCATAGGGGAGCTCTATGTGGAGTCTTTTGTGGAACCTCCATACTACTTTCCAAAGTGGTTGAACAAGTTTACACTCCCACTAACAATGCAGTAAGGTTCTCTTTTGGCCACATCCCCTCCAGCATCAGTTGTTAAATTTCTTGATTATAGCCATTCTGACTGGGGTGAGGTGGAATTTCTTATATGGACTGGCATCAAACCGTGATCCTTAGAACTCAGCCTCCTGAGTAGCTGGGATTACAGCCATGAGCTATCAGTACCCAGCTCTCTGAAGTTATTTTTATTCCTTGTTGTTCTTTTTACAATTTGCTGCTGAGATTTAAGAGGTTGCTGATTTGTTACTAAACATACTCTGGTCTTGGGACCACAATTCAATAACTCTGCTTTCTACTTGTGTCTGATAACCAGAGTCCATCTTTTAACCAGTACCGAGAATATATCTTTATTTTTTCACTACCAAATCTTTATTCCATATTTAAGTCTTTCTGTGAGATCATTTGCCTTTTCTTGTCATTATACCAAGTTCCTTTGCCTAGGACTGTTGTCTCCTACCTCTTATATTACTTTGACATAATGTTCTGCCTAGCTACATTACCTTTATCAAATTGGCTTTCCTGAAACCTTCTCCAAAATCTTCCTCTCTTTTAGCAATGTTAGAATGAGTATGAGTGAACAATGGTGGGAATAAGTACAGATATCAATATAATATACTAGTTCCCTATGCTTTTTTGTAACAGACTCTTTTTCATAATTTATTAATAATTCATGTTTCCACATTTCATGATGAACACATGCACAAAAAAATAAAGCTTGATTCATCCAGTAGACATTATCAAGTACTTGTCTGTTGCCAAGCACCAGGATAAGTGCTGGGAATTATTTTTAAATCTACTTCCATTAATTTCTTATACAAAATAATGGGTGATGATATTCTCACACATAAATATAATGAACTTTGATCTTATTCACTCCCCTATCACCATCCTTTGACTCTCCACATTTCACATTGATACCTTCCTCCTCTCCAGAGAGTCTTCCATTTAGCTAGTGTCTTTTTGTTTGTTTGGATTTCTAGATTTTGCATATGAGAAAAATATACAGTGCTTTTCTGTGTCTGGCTTATTTCACATAATACAATGGTCTATAGTTCCACATATTTTCATACTACAAAACTAATAACTTCATTTTTTAGAAATAATACTCCATTACCTATCACATATCCTTCCTTCCTTCCTTCTTACTCCCTCCCTCCCTCTCTCTTTCTTTCTCTCTCTTTCTTCCCTGGGGCTTAAACTCAGGGCCTGGGCACTGTCCCTGAACTTTTTCTTTTCTTTTTTTTTTGGTCGGTCGTGGGGCTTGAACTCTGGGCCTGGGCGCTGTCTCTCAGCTCTTCAGCTCATTGGCGAGCGCTCTACCACTTGAGCTACAGCACCACTTCCTGTTTTCTGGTGGTTTATTGGAGATAGGAGTCTCACGGTCTCTCCTGCCCGGGCTGGTTTTGAACCGCGATCCTCAGATCTCAGCCTCCTGAGTAGCTAAGATTACAGGCGTGAGCCACCGGCACCCGGCTTCCATGAACTTTTTCTGCTCCAGGCTAGCACTCTATCATTTGAAACACAAATTTACTTCTTGATTTTGGTGTTTAATTGAAGATAAGAGTCTTATGGATTTTCTTGCCTGGGTTGGCTTTGAATTACGATCCTTTGATCTTACTCTTTAAGTAGCTATGATTACAGGCATGAGCTACTGGTACCTGGCTGTATCACATTTTCTTTCTTTTTGTTTTTCCTTTCCTTTCCCTCCCTCCCTCTCTCTCTCCCTCCCTCTCTCTCTCTCTCTCTCTCTCTCTCTCTCTCTCTCTCTTCTTTCTTTCTTTTTTTTTTGGTGCAATTCCTGGGGCCTCAACTCAGGACATGGGAACTGTTCCTGAGCTTCTTTTGCTCTATCACTCTACACTTTAGCCGCAGTGCCATTTCTGGCTTTTTTTCTTCTTCTGTGTATGTGGTACTGAGGAATCAAACCCAGGGCTTCATACATGCTAGGCAAGCACTCTTCCACTAAGCCACAGTCCCAGCTCCTTTTCTGAGTTGTTTATTGGAGATCAGAGTCTCATGGACTTTTCTTCCCAGGCTGGCTTTGAACTGCAATCCTCGATTTCAGCCTCCTGAGTAGCTAGGATTATAAGCATGAGCCACCAGTGCCTAGCTTTGTACCACATTTTCTTTATCCATTCATATGCTGATTGACATTTAACCCAAATTTGGTTATTGTGAATCCATAAAAGGAATGTGTACTGTATGCTGACTTACATTTCTTTATAAATATGCTCAGGAATGGTATAGCAGGATCATATAGTAGATCTAGTTTTAGGTTTTCAAGAAAACTCCATACCGATTTCTATAGTGGGTACACTAATGTTCTGTCTGTTTCTGTCCCATCTCTTTCTCTCTCTGTCTCTCTCTCTCAGTGGCAGCACTGAGATTTTTAAAAACATTATTGTAAAAGTGGAGTACAGAGGGATTACATGATTGAGGAAATGAGTATATTTCCTTTTGAACAGTGTCACCCACCATTCTCTCTCAGTTTTTTCCCTCGCTGACTTCCCTCCCCACAAACTTGTATTGCTCATTTCTAACATAGTGTCTAGTGGGTTTCACTGCTAAATTGATTCATCCTTTGTTATTCCCACCAACAGTTCCTTCCCACGGCCATTCTCCCAGATTTTTTTTTTTCTTGTCGGTCATGGGGTTTGAACTCTGGGCCTGAGGGCTGTCCCTCAGATCTTCAGCTCAAGGCGAGGGCTCTACCACTTGAGCTACAGTGCAACTTCCGGTTTTCTCAGGGTTTATTGGAGATAAGAGTTTCACGGACTTTCCTTCCCCGGGCTGGCTTTGAACCGCGATCCTCAGATCTCAGCCTCCTTAGTATCTAGGATTACAGGCTTGAGCCACAGGGGCGTGGCCCCAGAATTTGTTGTTGTTTGTTCTCATGGTGATAGCTATTTTGACTGGAGTGAGGCTGAATCTCAATGATGGTTTTATTTTTATTTCTTTTATGGCTAAGGATGTTGGGCATTTCTTCATGATTTTATTGGATATTTATACTTCTTCTTTTGAAAACTATCTATTAAATTCATTTAACTATAAGTTGGGCAATGTTCTTTTGGTGTTGTTTTCTGATCTCTTTCTACGTTCTGGACAGTAATTCCTTATTGGATGAGAAACTTGCAGATCCCCCTCCTGAGCCCCCTCCCCATGCTGTAATCTGTCTCATCACTATGATAACTTGTTTCTTTTGATATGCAGAAACCTTTTAATTTGATGCAGTACCTTTTGTCAGTTCCTATTCTTATTTGCTGATTTATTGTCAGCCTATTCAGGAAGTCATTGCCTGTTCCTATATTTCAACTAATTTTCTACTTCTTTTCAATAGTTTCAAAGATGCAAGTATTACACTAAGTTCTTTGATCCATTTTGAATTGATTTTTAAAATTAATTAATTAATTTTATTTTTTATTGTGAAAATACCATACAGATTTTTTTTTGTGCAGAGTGGGAGATAGGGTTTTCGTTTAAATATTCTGCAGGTGGATATGTAGTTTACTGAGCATCATTTACTTGTTGAAGAGGTGGGATTTTCCCCTTTAATGTAATTTTTTTGGCATCTTTATCAAGTATCAGATGGCTATAGTTATATGGCCTTTTTTGTGTGTGCTGGTACTATGGCTTGAATTTGGGGCCTGGGTGCTGCCCCTGAGCTCTCTTTTTTTTAATGGTGAAAATACTATACAAGGGGGTTACAATTACATGGGCAAGATAATGAGTACATTTCTTATCAAGCATTGTTTCCCCTTTCTTCTTTGTTTCCCCTTCCCCTCCCACCCTCCCCTACCCAATCTCCCCCCTCCCACCACCAAAGTTGTAAAATTCGTTTTTAAACACAAGGACTTGTACATCTCATTGTTGCAATGGTAAAATTTGTGGAGGGGAAGGGAAAAAACAAATCGTTTAAAAAGGGATACATGTGGACCCATTGCCCCTGAGCTCTTTTATCCAAAGCTAGTACTCTACCACTTGAACCAAAGCTCCACTTCCAGCCTTTTTGGTAGTTAATTGAAGATGGGAGTCCCATGGATGTTTCTGTCTGGGTTGGCTTCAAAAGGTGATCTTCAGACCTCAGCCTCCTGAATAGCTAGGATTACAGGTGTGAGCCACTGTCGTTAGGCTTGTATGTGTTTCTCTTATGTTTCATTGGACTCAGAGGATACTATCAGTATTTTATATTATCACTACTTTATTGTAGCTATTCTTATAATTACATAGGAATATTTCATCATCGTTTTTATTGGCATTTCCCTAGTTGATGTTGATCATCTTTTCCTGTTTCTCTGTCATCATTTCATCATTTCAGTGAAATGTGTCTTCATGTCCCTTGGCCAATGTTTATTTGGTGAAACATGCTATATTCATTAAATATTACTCACTTATGACAGAATCTTAAGACTAAAGAAATTAAACTGAGTGCTTGTGGCTTATGCCTGTAATTCTAGCTACTCAGAAGGCTGAGTACCATATGAAGCCAGCCCAGGCACAAAAGTTCTCAAGAGTGCATCTCCAGAATAACTAGCAAAAACTTGGGCTGGAGATATGGCTCAAATGGAAAGAATAACAGCCCAGCAAGCAAGCCCAGCAAGTGTAAAGTTCTTAGTTAAAATTATGGTACAAGGAAAGAAGAAAGGAAGGAAGGAAGGAAAGGCTAATATCTACTGGCAAAGGTTTCATATTGCTGGTAGGATGTGAAATGGTACAACCACTCTGGAGAATAGATTTTCAGTTTTTTAAAATACTAAACATACACTTACCATAATTTCCAGCAGTTGTGCTATAGTATTGTTCTTTAAACATTTCCTTCTAGTTTGTAGCTTAGAATTTCATCTTTTCAATGGGATAATTTCTTTTCTATTTTGATTAAGTCCAATTTATCAAAATGTTTGTATGTATTATACTTTTATTGTCATCTCTAAGTGATCTTCACTATGCTTTAGATCTTCAAGATATTCTCCTATGATTTCTTCTAAATGTTTTCAAACATTCTACATTTAACTCTACTCATTTTGAATTATTTGTGTGCATGCATGTGTATGGTGTTGGAGCATATATGTGGTGGTATTGGGGTTTGAACTCAAGACTTTGCGTTCTTGCATGGCATTTTTGCTCAAGGATGGTGCTCGAGCACTTGAGCCACTTCTCCACTTCCAGCTTTCTCTTGGTTAATTGGCAATAAGAGTCTTATGGACTTTTCTACCTAGACTGACTACAAATCATGATCCTCAGCTCGCCTCCTGAGTAGCTAAGATTACAGGTGTGAGCCACCAGCGCCTGATTTCAGTTAATTTTTGTTTAAATGTGAAATAATTTGAATTTTATTTATTTGCTCTGGCTATCCAATTGTTCTAACCCCATTTGTTGAAACCTTGTCTTTCTCAAATTGAATTGTGTTTGAACTTTTGTTAAAAACAAAACAGCTGAATGTATTTGTGTGGGTCTGTATTTCTGGGTTTTGTAGCCTGTTCCATTCAATAAATTTGATTATTATGGTTGTATATTTTGGTTATTATAACTTTGATTATAGCTGCATATTGTCTTGAAATTAATGAGTCTTCCCACTTTATTTTTTCAAATTCTTTTCACTTTTTTAAATATACATACTAACTTGAAATATATGTGCCTTTTCATACATAGTAGCTTCCTGTGTCTGCCATAACAAAATATCACAAACTAAATAGCTTAACAACAGAAATTCGTTGTCTCACAGCTCTGGGAGTTGAAGTTTGAAATGAAGGTATTTACAGGGTTGACTTTTACCAATAGCTATGTGGGACACTTTGTCTCATATCTTTGTCTTGGTTTGTCTTTGGTTTGAGGTGATCTTTGGTTTATAGGTGAAATGATCCTTTTGTCTGCATATTGTCTTCCTTTTCTTGGTAGTTTTTATGTTCTATTTTTAATTAGTCAGGTTAGATTAGGCTTTATTACCATCGCCGACCTCACTATTTTTTTTATTGTGAAAATACCATACAGAGGGGTTACAATTACATGGGCAAGATAATGAGTACATTTCTTATCAAGCATTGTTGCCTCCTCCTTTGTTTTTGTTTCCCCTTCCCTTTCCCTCCCCCCCCCAAGTTGTAAAGTTCATTTGTACATCTTATTGTTGCAATGGGTCCACCTGTATTCCTATTTAAACAATTTGTTTTTTCCCTTCCCCTCCACAAATTATACTAACATCAAATACAGTGAAAGCAAGGGTTATACCGTGGGGGAGGGACATACAAAGCAACAAAGAAATTATAAATATGTTAGGTGTCAGTGCTTGAACTCAGGAGGCTGTCCCTGAGGGTTTTTTTGCTCAAGGATAGCACTCTACCACTGGTGCCACAGCTCTACTTCAGGCTTTTTTTGTGATTATTTAGAGATGAGACTCTCAGATGTTTCTGTCTGGGCTGGCTTTGAACCATGATCCTAAGATTTCAGTTTGCTGAGTAACTAAGATTAAAGGTGTGAGCCACTGGGACCTAGCTTCTGACCTCATTTTTTACTTGATTACTTTAGTAAAGATTCTATTGCTAAATTAGGCCATCTGATGAAGTACAGAACATTAGGATTCTTATTCATTAGGTGTGGGACTGACACAGCTTATCATATAACATATATAGATTAAAAATTATCTTCTTTAGTGCAGATAAAAAGAAACATTTTAGAAAATATTGCTGGGTCCACTTAGGTGGACCCGTTGCAACAATGAGAAGTACAAATTGTCATATTGAAAATGAACTTTACAACTTTGGTGGGGGAGTGGGAGGATTGGGTGAGGGGGCAGGGGGAGGCTGGGAAGGGATGGGAAGGGTAAACAAAGGAGGAGGCTACAATGCTTGATAAGAAATGTACTCACTATCTTGCCCATGTAATTGTAACCCCTCTGTACAGCATTTTCACAATAAAAAAATAAAAATAATAAAAAAGTAAAATATTGCTGGGATTTGGAAAAGGATTGCCTTATATATCTGCATCTATTTGGAGAGAATTAATACCCTTGCTATGTTTATTCTTTCAACTTATAAACATATTAAATTGCTCTACTTGTTTTGGTCTTTGATTTCTTCTCTCTTATCAGCCTCTTATCATTTTAAGCATTTGTGTATTTTATTACATTTATGCCCAAGTATTCATTTTTTGATGATCATAATTACAATTTCAATTGTAATTTCACAGGTTTCTTGTTAGTATGTAGAAAATACAGCTAACTTTTATGTTGATTTTTATCTACTAATTTTCTTTATTCACTAGCTGCAGTATTTAATTTTTTGTGTAGATAATCATGTCATCTTCAAACAAGGACAGTTTTGTTTCTTGGTTTTTGATCCACATGTATTTGTTCTCTTTCCTTGCCTATTGAAGTGTCTTAGACACCTCGTATTACGTTAAGAGTGGTGAGGGTGACTATCTTTACCTTGCTCAAGATTTTTCAGGGAAAGCATACATGTACAATGTAAGTTATGAAGTTACCTTATACTTTTTTATAGATGTTTTTGACCAAATTTAGGTAGTATTTCCTATTTCTAACTTTCTAGGAAAGTTTAACATGAAATGAGGGTCAAATTTTGTCACATAATTTTTTTTGGGTGGGGGTCCGGTCGTGGGCCTGAACTCTAGGTCTGGGCGCTGTCCCTCAGCTCTTCAGCTCAAGGCTAGCGCTCTACCACTTGAGCCACAGCACCACTTCTGGCTTTTTCTGCCTATGTGGTGCTAAGGAATCGAACCAGGGCCTCATGCATGTAAGGCAAGCACTCTACCACTGAGCCATCTTCCCAGCCCTGTCACATAATTTTTTAAATCAATTGTTGCAATCATGTCAAGGAAGTCAAAAAGCCTTAGTGAGGAAAAGTGACTCTTGGAAAATCAACAAGAAATCCCTAAATAGAATAGAATAATAAGGGGAGCACAAAGTTTCAGAGTCTTCACACATTTTAGATAATTTGGAGTGTAGTGTCTCAAAGAATAAACATAAAGGAGGACTGATAGACAGTTGTTTAGAATAAAAAGTATAATTATAATAAACTAATATAATTCCAATAAAAAACAAACAGCAGAGACTTTGACATTTGTTTTCATTTTTAAATCAAAGTAACACATGCAGCATATGCATGATTTTTATTTATTTTTACTGTCTTTAAATAGTTGGATAAAGGACATGCACATATTTTTTTAAAAGAACTCAAATAGCACAGCAGGACTTAGCGATAAAAAGTAATAGACCACACACATATTTCCTCTCACAATTGGCAAGCATACTTAACTATTTGGAAAATTATCATAACTCTGTAAGTATGGTTAATCCCTCCTTGTAGAGACTAGAGGTGTTATGTATTTGTCTATGAGTGAAATGTCAAAAGTTGAAGAATTTTTTAAGTTTCAAAGTGAAATGGATTCTATTTTCTTGTTCTCCTTCAATATCTCAAAATCACAAAACATTTTCATTTTCTTTATATCTGGACCATGATACTCTTGCATAATTAAAAGTAAAATTTTCTTTTAGTTTCTAGTCATTTGTTTTTCTTGTTTAGAGAAGAAACCTGTTCCTTTTTCATTATACCATTGAAAGTTTGCAGCTTTCTTGCTTCTATTCATTGAAGGAAAATCAGTTCATTCTCTTTCTTGGATACAGAACTCTTGGAATTTGGTGTCTTCCTGTTCTAATTACGGTGCTTTCTTTCTCATTTCAAATGGTTGCTTTCTAGGTTTGCTGTACTTCTATTGTCCTGGGAATTCTTTTCATTAAGTAGCAGGGTAATTTCCATGGTTTCAGGTATCACATACACTGGACTACATCCTTAAGTTACTTGCTTGGAAAAAATGTTTAGGAAGCAAACTTTCTTAGTTTTTATATATCCTAAACTATCTTTCTTTTGTCTTTTCATTGGAATGCTAATTTGGCTGGGTGTATGACTTTAGGCTCAATATTTTTGTCCCATAGAATTTTCAAGGTATTAGTCCATTATTTTCTAGTGCCACTGGTAGAAGTTCTTTTTTTGAGGCAGTAACAAGATGCTTTATTTTTTTTAATTTAAATTTTTATTTGTAAAGATTCTGTACAGAGGGGTTACAGTTACATGAGCAAGGTAATGGGTACATTGCTTGTAGAGAATTGTTACTCTCTCCTTTGTTGTTCTCCCACTGTCCTTACCCTCCCTCGCTTCCCTTACTCCTCCCCCCACACCGAAGTTGTAAAGTTTGTTCCAATATACTGTCTTGTGGGTATCATTGTTGCAATGAGTCATCCTGTGTCCTTGTTTCAGCATTTTGTTATTCCTCTTCCCCTCCCTAAATTGGACAAATGTATATACAAGATGCAGGGTACCAATATCAAGTACTGTGACAACAGGAGATATACCACAGGGGCAAGAGCATACAAAGGAAAAAAATCACATATTACATTAAAAATAATGACAATGAAGAAGAACTGCTTGTGTCCAAATCTTGGGGTTCGTTTTGCTTAGCATCTTTTTATTGGTATATATTTTTTATTGTAAAAATACTGTACAGAGGGGTTACAGTTACATGACTAACCTAACGAGTACATTTCCTATTCAGCATTGTTACTGCCTCCTTTGTTTTTCCCCTAACATTCCTTTCCTCCCCACTTCCCCATCTCCTCCCTCCCCTACTCCCCCAAAATTATAAAGTTCATTTTCAACATAGTGTCTTGTACATCCCATAGTTACAGTGGGTCAACCTATATCTTTATTTCAGCATTTTGTTATTTCCATTCCCCTCCCCAACTTAGAAAAACGTATATAGAAGGTACAGGGCGCAGACATCAAATACAGTGAAAACAGGGGTTATACCATGGGGGAAGAACATACAAAAGAAACAAAAAAATCACGTAGTACATTATAAATACATTAAAAACAACAGCAAGAAAGATAAAACTACTTGTGTCTATCTTGGAGTTCATTTCGCTTAGCATCATCATACATGGTCATATGTACATAGCTGTTGAGCTTTTTTTTTATTTTGGGGGGGTCCGGTCATGGGGGATGAACTCTGGGCCTGGGTGCTCTCCCTCAGCTCTTCAGCTCAAGGCTAGCACTCTACCACTTGAGCCACAGCGCCACTCCCGGCTTTTTTCTTTTTGCTTATGTGGTGCTGAGGAATCGAACCCAGGGCCTCAGGCATGCAAGGCAAGCTCTCTACCACTGAGCCACCTTCCCAGCATGCTTTTGAGCTTTTTCAATTTTTTTATTTTTATTTTTTTATTTTTGGATCCAGTCGTGGGGCCTAAACTCTGAGCCTGGGCACTGTCCCTTAGCTCTTCAGCTCAAGGCTAGTGCTCTACCACTTGAGCCACAGCGCCACTTCTGGCCTTTTTCTTTTTGCTTTTTCCATTCATCTACTGAGAGGCATCTAGGTTGGTTCCATATCTTAGCTATGGTAAATAATGCTGCAATAAATATAGTTGTGCTGGTAGCTTTGGTATGACCTTGTTTGTAGTCATTTGGGCAAATGCCCAAAAGTGGGATTGCTGGGTCATAGGCGAGCTCTATGTGGAGTCTTTTGAGGAACCTCCATATTGTTTTTCAAAGTGGTTGAACAAGTTTACACTCCCACTAACAATGCAGTAAGGTTCCTTTTGGCCACATCCCCTCCAGCATCTGTTGTTAGATTTCTTGATTATAGCCATTCTGACTGGGGTGAGGTGGAATCTCAATGTTGTTTTGATTTACATTTCTTTCTTTCTTTTTCTTTTTCTTTTGTTGGTTATGGGGCTTGAACTCTGGACCTGGGCTCTCTACCTGAGCTCTTCAGCTCAAGTCTAGCATTCTACCAATTGAACCACAGTGCCACTTCTAGTTTGCTGAGTGGTTTATTGGAGATAAGTGTCTCACAGACTTTCCTGTCCTGGCTGGCTTTGAACCACAATTCTCAGATCTCAGCCTCCTGAGTAGCTAGGATTATAGATGTGAGCCACCAGTGCCAGGCTTTGATTTTCATTTCTCTTAAAGGCAGAGATGTTGAGCAATTCTTGGCCATTCGTATTTCATCTTCAGAGAGGTCTCTCTTAAGGTCTTTAGCCTACTTTTTAACAGGGTGGCTGTTCCTTTGGGAGTTTGTTTTGGGGGAGTTTAATTTCTTGAGCTGTTGGTATATTTTAGATATGAGACCCTTGTCTATTGTATGGCTAGTGAATATCTTCTCCCAATCTGTGGGCTTCCTATTGATCTTGCTAGCTATGTCCTTTTCCGTGCAGAAGCTCTGCAGTTTAATGCTATCCCATTTATCCAGCTTTTCTTTGATTTGTTGTGTTTCTAGATCTTTATTAAGAAAGGTTCGACCTGTGCCAAGGAATCCTACTGTTTCTCCTATTTCAATTTTCAAGGTATCTGCTTTTACCTCTTGGTCTTTGACACATTTGGAATTGATTCCGGTGCAGGGTGATCTAGCTTTAGCTTTCTACATGTGTGTAGCCAATTCTCCCAGCACCATTTATTGAAAAGGCTGTCTTTCTTCCATGCTATTTTTTTGGCTCCCTTGTCAAACATTAGGTGGCCATAGGTCTGCGGGTTCATTGCTGACTCTTCAAGTCTATTCCATTGATTATCAGGTTTGTTCTTGTGCCAGTACAAAGCTGTTTTGATTACTATGGCTTTGCAATAGAGTTTGAGTTTGAAGTTCAGTATTGAAATTCCTCCAGCATTGTTCTTCCTGCTAGGAATTGTTTTTTGCTGTTCTGGGTCTTTTGTTGTTCCATATGAATTTTCAGATTGCTTCTTCTATTTCATTGAAGAAAGAAGTTGAGATATAGATGGGTACTGCATTGAATTTGTAGATAGCCTTTGACAAAATTGTCATTTTGACAATGTTAATCCTCCCCTTTCAAATTTTTGAAGTTTTCATTGTAGAGGTCTTTCACTTCTTTGTATAAGTTGACTCTTGGGCAGTTTTTTGAGGATATTGCAAATGGAGTTGTTTTCCTAATTTCAGCCTCTGTCTTATTGTTGGATTACAGGAAAGCTACTGATTTTTTGTGGATTGATTTTTATACCCTGCTGCTTTGCCGAAGTTTTGGAAAGCTCAACTACCTTGGGAGTGGAGTTTATGGGGTTCTGTAGATATAGGATCATGTCATCTGCAAGTTTTACTCCTTCTTTTCCTATTTGGATCCCCTTTATGTTTGCCTCTTGCCTTATTGCTCTAACTAGGAATTCTAATATATTGAACAGTAGTGGAGAGAGTGGACAGCTTTGTCTTGTTCCTGATTTTAGGGGAAATGGCTTTAACTTTTAATGGCTGTAGGCTTGTTATATACATCCTTGATTATATTGAGGAATACTCCATGGATTCCTAGTTTCTCTAGAGCTTTCATCATGAAGGGGTGTTGGATCTTTTCAAAGGCTTTTTCTGCATCTATAGAGACAATCATGTGGTTCTGGTCTTGCTTCTACTGATGTGTTGAGTTACATTAATTGATTTGCATATATTGAACCAGCTTTACATCCCTGGAATGAATCCGGTTTGATCATAGTGTATAACTTTTTTGATTAGTTGTTGAAATCAATTGGTCAGAATTTTCAGAAGTTTTATATCAATGTTCATCAGAGAAATGGGTCTATAGTTCTCTTTCTTCGTTGAGTCTCTGTCTGGTTTTGGGATGAGGGTTATGGTGGCTTCATAGAATTAGTTTGGGAGTGAACTTTCATTTCTGAGTTCATGGAACAATTTGAGAATAGGAGTGAATTTTCCTTTGAAGGCCTTATAGAATTTAGCTGTGAATCCATCTGGTCCTGGGATTTTCTTGGAAGGGAGGTCTCTTATTACTGTTCCGATTTCATTACTTGATATGTGTCTATTTAGTTGGTTTGAATCTTCTCAATTTTTGCTAGAAGTTCATCCAAGATGTTTTTTTACTGCATATCAGAACACATCATCTATCATCCAAGATGTTTTATTCATAAGGATTAAGATTATGGTTTTTATCCCTTAAGGTACACACTTTTTTATTGTGAAAATACCGTACAGAGGGGTTACAATTACATGGGCAAGATAATGAGTACATTTCTTATCAAGCATTGTTGCCTCTTCCTTTGTTTCCCCTTCCCATCCTTTCCCATCTCTCACCACCCCCCAGCCAAAGTTGAAATGTTCGTTTTTCGACATAATGACTTGTATATCTCATTGTTGCAATGGGTCCACCTGTATCCCTATTTAAATGATTTGTTTTTTTCCTTCTCCTCCACGAATTATACCAACATCAAATACAATGAAAGCAGGGGTTATAACGCGGGAGAGGGACATACAAAGCAACAAAGAAATCATCTTATAAATATTTTAGAAACAATAGCAAGAAAGAAAAAACATTTGAATACTTCTCTTGGGGTTCATTTCACCTAACATCAACTTATCTGACCTTTTCTGCTTGACTCATACATATACTAGATATTGCAAAGAAGGGAAACCATGGGACCTATGTTTCTTTGGGCCTGGCTTACTTCACTTCATATAATTTTTTCCAAGTCTTTCCATTTCCTGGGGCAATGTCATTCTTTCTGATGGAGGCATAGAATTTCATTGTGTATATATACCACATTTTCTTGATCCATTCATCTACTGAGGGGCATCTGGGTTGTTTCTATATCTTATTTATGGTAAATAATGCTGCAATAAACATAGTTGGGCTGGTAGCTTTAGTATGGTCTTGTTTGTGAGCATTTGGGTAAATGCCCAAAAGTGGGATTGCTATGTGGAGTCTTTTGAGGAACCTCTATACTACTTTCCAAAGTGGTTGAACAAGTTTACAGTCTCACCAACAATGTAGTAAGGTTCCCTTCTGTCCACATCCCCTCCAGCATCTGTTGTTATTAGAGTTCTTGATTATAGCCATTCTAACTGGAGGGAGGTGGTATCTCAATGTTGTTTTGATTTGCATTTCTTTTATGGCTAGAGAGGTTGAGCATTTCTTCATGTGTCTATTGGCCATCCTTCTTTCCTCTTCAGAGAAGTTTTTCTGTAAGTCTTTAGCCCACTTATTTATTGGGCAGTTGTTTCTTTGAGGATTTAATGTTTTGAGTTCCTGGTATATTTTAGATATGAGACCCTTGTCCGTTGTATGGCTAGTGATGATCTTCTCCCAATCCGTGGACTTTCTATTGATCTTGCTAGCTATGTCCTTTAGGGCACACAATTTTAAGTGGTTTTCTAATAGTCAATATAGATCTACTGAAATGCTAAGTAATAAGTTTGTAGAATGATTGTATATTGGAGTACAGCTTAAGTAATGATAACTGTCAATAGAAAAAGTGAAGAACAGTTCAATATAGAGGAAATGATACCTTTACTTCTTTTCTTCTAGCATTTTCTTTCTATTTAGGGTAGTTTTAATTGGTATTCACAGAAAACCATGTCAACATTGCACAAGAAATGTCTAGAGATCCAGTACAGCAAGACAGAGTTGTCTATTTTTTTCATATTCTTACAACTTTCTTTTTTCTGGAATTTCTGATATTAGTATTGTTTTGTTATTTATTTTGCAGGCAGTCATTTTCCCCCTAGGAATGTATGCCTTTTTGTTCTTGATGTTTTGGAATTTCATGAAGCTGTCTTAGGTATTGATAATTTTTAAAAAATCTCTTCTGATTGAGTTCCTTTAATTCAGAAACTGTTTTTTTTTTCTTTCCCACTTGTGGAGATATTCTTAAATTTTTCTAATTTTTCCCTTCCTTGGTTATGTCTCAAACATTTATCATAGAAATATTAGAATTCTTGAATTATTACTCATTTTCTTTCATCATATATTTCTGCCTCTTGGACTTATATTCTGGAAGATATTATTAAATATGTATCTTAGGTGGTTTATGTATGTGTGTATGTGTGAGAGGTGGGGGCGGTAGAGAGAGATGCTGGGGATGGATTTCAGGGCCTTGAACATATTGTATTCCTAGCTTATTATTCCTTTCTTTTCCCTTTCCTCTTCTACTATTCCCCATATCATTTCCTCTTCCCCTTTCCTTCTCTCTTCTCCGCTCTCCCGTTCTCCCTTTTCTTCACCTTCCTTTTGTCAGTACTAGAGCTTGAATTCAGAGCTTCTCACTCATGCTTAGCTTTTCACTCAGGGCTGGCACTCTACAACTTGGAGATTTTTGTAGCTATGCTATGCCTACATGGATTCTAGCTTCTGGTTTCTTCCAAGCTTTTCCACCTGAGAAAACATGTCCCGGAAAATATGTGTATTTCATATCTTGTGGTGCTAGGGACAGAACTCAGGACATTGTATATGCTATCACTGCGTCTAACCTTTAGCCCCCATACTTAAATTTTTGTTGAATTTTCTATCTGATTATGACAACCTGGTTCTATTTGATTGTATGATTTTATTCTTCCCTCTATTATTTTCTTGCCATTTAATGAGGTATCAACAGAAGAGAACTTAATGAATATCTTTAATCAATCTTCCTGAAACAGAAGCTCTTTTATATAATTTGTTTATAATATTGAACAAAAGAGAAATCATACCTACTTCTCCTTTTTAGTTAAATTAATAGGGAATCCTAGAACATTAGCCTAGAGGTATTTGCATAGCTAATAGTGAAGGTTTAAAAAAAGAAAGAAGACCCAAAGTGGAGAGAAATGATTTTGCCTTGAACAGAGGTAGGTAACTAAGACCTGGACAGGTCAAGTTATGGATAGTTACCTTAAAGTAGAGATACTACGTCCCTGGAAACCTAGTATTAAAGCCTCTTTTTTTGATGCCAGTCCTGGGTCTTGAGCTCAGGGCCTGGGCACTGTCACTGAACATTTTTACTCAAGGCTAGTTAGTGCTCTACCACTTGAGCTACAGCTCCACTTCCAGCTTCCTTTGGGTGGTTAATTGGATTCTCTTGCACTTTCCTGTCCTGGTTGGCTTTGAATACGATCCTCAGATCTCAGCCTCCTGAATAGCTAAGATCCCAGGAGCGAGCTGCCAGCACCTAGCATTAGGGCCTCTTTTGGTGATCAATCATTCAACAAATTCATATTTAGTACCTATGATGGGCTAGTTTAGATTTCAGTTCTAAGGTTCAGTCTACAGAGAGCTATCTAATATGAAATACAGTTGGAATGAATGTTGAATGAATGTTTTAAAATGTTCCATTTTCAAAGAATGATATTTGTATATGCTGATATGTGTGTGTTTGTATGTATGTGTAAATTTTCTGTTGCCCACTAGACCTGATAATTTCTGAAATGGAAAGAATTGGTAAGATACACAAAAAATCCCTTCTCAGTGAGGGATATTTTGTCTGCAAGAATATATGTAATTACTTTTGAATTAAAACCAATACAGTAAACTATGTACTTGTTTTAATTAATAGGAGCTCTCCTAAATACATGTAATGATTATTATATCTATTTGACTGTGTTTAGAATTTGCTAACAAAGATCTTTACCAAAAAGAAGAAAGGTTTCTAACTTAAGTATTAAAGCTTTTTTTCATCTAAACCAACCAGGGAACATTGACTCAGGTCTATAATCCTAGATCCTTAGTATGCTGAGAGCTGAAGATCATGGTTTGAAGCCAACCAGGACAGACAATCTGAAACTCTTACCTCCACATAATCAGCCAAAAGCTGAAAGAGGAGGCATGATTCAAGTGGTAGACAGCCAGCCTTGAGTAAAAAAGGTGAGCAAGAATGCTCCAGTTCAAGCTCCAAAACTGGAAAAACAAACACCAATGTCCAAGAATTATTGTATTAAGAGGTATACACACATCTTAGTATGGACACAATATAGAGCTTTAACCAAAATTCTATGTTACTATTTTCAAGTCCCTAAATGGGGTTCTTCTAAATAAAGCATATGTCTAAGAGATAAATGTCCCTTAAATGTCTACTAGTATTTTTATGCAAGAATGGATAATCACTGGCCACCAGTAGCTCATGCCTATAATCCTGGCTACTCATGGTTGAGATCTAGACAGTGGTTCAAAGCCAGCTTAACCAGGAAATTGGGGAGACTATTATCTACAATTAATCAGCAAAAATGGGAAGTACAGCAGTGGCTCAAATGTTAGAGCGCCAACCTTGAGCAAAAAAGGTAAAGGACACTGCCTAGGCCCTGAGTTCAAGACCCAGGACATACACAAAGTAAAAAAGGAGACAAATGACATAGTACAAAATGGTAAATTGGAAATAATAAAGAATAGCAAAGATATACATGAAAATAGAATAAAAATGTACTCAAGATAAAATATACTTTAGAGAAACATTAAATATTATGAAGAGTTTTTGTTTCCTATTGATAAAAGATACTATCAGGAATCTATAGCACTGATAAATCACATTCCAGACAGCAGAATTATGAGGCATATAAGGCAAAACTGCTAAAAATACAAAAAATTTGGACAGATACATAATCAGTATGAATTATCAATCATGTGTGTCGGTTGTGTTATAATAAAAGCCAACTCTAAAATATCAGTAGTTTGGTACAGTGAAAATGTATTACTCATGCTACATGTGCAGTCTGAATCACCAAAAAATTCTGTTTTCTGTTGACTCACTACTTTTATCACTGCCACTATCTTAATATAATATATTGAGATAAACTGCTGAGGAAGAAAAGCAGCAGCAGAGAATTTTGCATGGAAATAATATGCTTCTGCTTCCAATGACAGTTGAACTTCTCAATCCAATTTCTAGTTGGGTCCCATGCCCATAATTCTAGCAACTCAGCCTATCAGAGGATTCAGTTCAAATCAGTCCAGATAGGAAAGTCCATGAAACTTATCTTCCATTAACCACCAAAAAGATGTAAGTGGAGCTGTAGTTCAGGTGGTAGAGGGCTAGCCTTGTGAGAACAGGAGGCCTTGAACTCAACTAAACACACACACACACACACACACACACACACACACACAAATCCAATGGCTAGATTGAATCACCTCACACAATTGCAAGGGTTAAAAGAAGAAGTTTTTCCATGGGCCTGGAAAGACTGGAGAAGAAGATATCAGTAAATATAAGATATATCTGGTACAAAGGATAATTTATCAGTATCTTCAAAATTTAAAATATGCATGCTTTCAATTTTAGGAACTATCCTTCAAACATACTACATAAGTAGATAAAGCTATATTGCAAACACATTTACTTTGTAATAAGTTTGTAATAGAAAAAATGTATTTTATGGTTACATTATCTAAAAAAGTATACTTTTCCCTCTCCCTGTTTTCTTATTTGCCTTCTTTTTCTTAATAGCAACTATAATTACATCATAGCAAATCATAGTTATTTGTTAATTATTGTCCCCATGATCTTTATAAGGGAATGGTTTTCTTTTATCTAGAATAGCAGTCGATGTGCAGTAGCTATTCAATACTTATTGAATGAATAATGAATGGCTGACTAACTGGCTTAGTTCATAAAACATATGAACATGGACATACTATGCTTCTGTATAAAATAATATATGACAATAAAAATGAAGAAAAGATGTCTAAGAATATTAACTGATAAGGAAAACAATGAGAAATAAGTGTAGAAAGATGATATAAGTAATTTTATATATAATTTTTCAATCACATATCCTTTTAGTGTGGATATATGTGTGTGTGAGAGAGTGAGACAGAGACACAGAGATAGAAAGACTTAGAGAGAGAAATAGAGAGAGAGAAAGAGAGAGAGAGAGAGAGGAATATATTCTGGGGTTTGTAATTATGGCCTGGGAACTGTTCCTTAGCTTTTTCACACAAGACTAGTGTTCAACCACTTGGGCCACAGCTCCACTTCCAGCTTTTGTTTTCCAGTGTGTTAATTGGAGACAAGAATCTCAGGGATTTTCCTGGCTGGGATGGCTCCAAACCATGATCCTCATATCTCAGTAGCTAGGATTACAGGAATGAGCCATCAATACCTAATCAATCACATATCCTTTAAGAAAAGAATTGTTCAGAATACATTTACTGTTTGCTTATTATGTAGGTTTTTAGATGCTATGATATACCAGTAAGCAAACAAATTTCCTGTTTTAATGAGCTTAAACTTTAGTGCAGTTGGCAAGGATAGTGACTTGCATACACATAGAAATTCCCAAAAAGTTAAGGCATTTAAGAAACAGTAACTACCTATGAAAAGGAGGTTGTGAACAATTTGGAAATTTCATTTTCACTATTTTATTCTATTCCATTTCTTTCCACAAATATGTTCTTAAATTTTTAAACTTAAAAGCTCTTAGTACAAAATAATTATAAATATAAAAATGAGAAATTTGGAGAAAAATGAAAATACTTTATTTTGGCTTTTATATAGATAGAATCTTGCATCCATTTTTTTAGTCAACTTGTATCATATGTCTTAAATGCTAAATATAATCACCATTTTAATAACTGAGAATAATATGCTATTATATGGGTTTCGTAAGCTTACAAATCTATTGCCTACTAATAGGGAAAATGTTTTTTTGTTTATTTTTTCTAGTGCTTGTAGTAGAGCTTGAACTCAGGGACAGGCCATACCTACATCTACCCTGTGGACCAGGTAAAAAGATGAGTCCTTCCTTAGCATCGTATGTCAATGGATCTGTTAGCAAAACCATGAACATTTTGCTAAAATATTCCAAACTTTAAAAAATTAGGTAAAAATTAAAAGTGGCAAGCATATTTTGAACTATAAATATGTTGTGTTTATGTTCAGCTACATAGCAACAGCATCTTGAGATAGTTAAGTGAGTAATCATATTTTTTAATAAATGAAGAAGCAGAGACAAGAATGGTGGCACATGCCTAAAATTCCAACTACTTAGGAGGAGGAGAGTTCAAAGTCAACCTGGGAATATTAGTTAGATACTGTCTCAAAAACAAAATGTAAGTGGTAGATCATTGACATTGCATGTGCAAGGTCTTTTTCAATTTTTAGTAGGAAAAAAAATCAAGTCAGAATTAAACACAAAAGGATAGTTTCACAAAGCAGAAGATCAGATTATTAGAAAATAGTTGGTTTTAGTCTCACAGGTATAATCTAGAACTTGATTCTGAATATCAATTCTAGAGTCACAAGATACATACATATATATATATGTACACACAAATTCACATATATACGTACATATATACATATATATGCATATTCCAAGGCAGTCTAATATTTGACATTCATACTTTCTTATCAAAGTTATTCTTAAAAATCTACCAAGGCCAACTCAAGTAATGTTTCCTTTATCAATCCTTTTTTTCTTTTGGTGCTTGTCCTGGGGCTTGAACACAAGGACTATCTACCATCCCTGGGCATTTTTGCTCAAGGCTACTGCTCTACCACTTGAGGCCACAGCAGTAATTCCAGATTTTTGGTTGTGAATTGGAGAAAAGAATCTCATGGACCTTCTTGTCCAGGTTGGCTTCGAGCTGTCAAGTCTCTTATGTAGGTAGGATTGAGCCAAGGGCACCTGGCTTTATCAATCACTTTTTCGCTTTATGAAATACTCCTCTCCAAATTTGTCTGATGGAATCCTAAGACTAGCCTAATGGTTTAGGAGGTATTTTCTGGCTGTGAACAAATGCCTTATTATAGAACCGTTAATTAAGTTCAAAGTCAAACCTGGCTTAGATACAGAAATTTGGGAAATGATTTCATTCTGAAAATGTGAAAAACACATTTGAAGCAGATGATAACTCTAAGAAGAGTCACTCAAGTATTAAAATGATAATCTGAAAGTGCTTCATAGAAAAACCAAATTTTCTATTAGCTTTATCATGTGGGTGAAATTACTCAATCAACACAGGACAAATTGGGTGGGGAACCTGCCTGGGTAGGCTCCATAAATAATGGCCTCCTAGAAAGTCTGTAGAAGGACTTTTGGTACCATGTGGTACTTATCCCCAGCAAAACAGTCTAGTCCCCTCTAATCCATCATATGCCTAGGAAAAGATATAAAAATATTCCCATAAAAGGACTACATGGAAACTTATCTGCTCACTTTAGAAAATATTTGGAAATAGCACAGAAAAGGAAACACCCACGTTAGTTTTAACAGTTGTTTTTTCTTTCGTTTATTTTTACCGGAACAATATTTTTGTCATTCATAGGACACAGAAACCCTATATAACCCATAAGAGGTTATATAGAAAAATTAAATTCAAAAGAAAAGAATGTGCATACTCAAATTAGGCAAGAATATGCTTTATCTTAAAAATATGTGAAGTAATGTAATTGTGAAATGTCTTAATTCACATGATATATTACTTGTTAAATTAACCAGATTAACTTGCTCTGATAAATCTACATGTAAATCTATCTCTGCATATATTTATGAATGTATTTGCATGGCTGAGCATGTGTTTTAGAAATTCTAGTTTTTAAAAAGATCTTCTTCTAGCTAGGTACTAGCTCATGCCTTTGATCCTAACTAGTAGGGAAGATGAGATCTGGACAATTGTGGTTTGAAGCCAGCCTAGACAGAAAAGCCCATGAGAGTCCATGTCCAAAATAACCAGCTAAAAGCAGGGCTGGAGGTATGGCTCAGTGGTAGAGCACCAAAAAAGCAAACAACCCAAGAAAGCCTGAAGCCCTGAGTTCAAACCCCAGTATTAACTAAGTATTAAAAAGCATTAAAAAGATGGGAAAGTGGGTATTTTCACAATAAAAAAAGAAAGCACATTAAAAAAAAAAAGATGGGAAAGTGGGAACAGCTTATGGATTGGAAAAGGGAGGAATGGTACGAGAATCAGAATTAAATCTGGTGCTCTCAGGTAGATTAAAAGGACTGGGGAAGTTATGGGACCTGCCCAACTATGAAGGACAGCTCATTATTCAAAATATATTCTACATTTTTGGGAAATGCAGCTGGAGAATCACACTAGACAACCCAGTACCTAACAGACACAGAGATCAAACAATAGACTGTGGAGTCAGACTATTTTAATCTTTGCTTTGACAAAATGTTTTACCCTAAGATTGTAAATCTCTCTACTCCTCAATTTCCTCCTCTATGGATTAGTTAATGCTTAACAAAACTTTTAGAAGAAGAGTGTCTGACAAAAGTGAGTGTTAAAAAATTTTGTTAAATAAGGAAACTTAGGCCTGAGAGTGTGGCTTAAGTTGTAGAGCACCTGCCCAGAAAGTGTAAGGTTTTCCAGGAATCCCACTTTTGGGCATTTACCCAAATGATCACAAACAAAGCTACCAGCACAACTATGTTTATTGCAGCATTATTTACCATAGCTAAGATATGGAACCAACCCAGATTCCCCTCAGTAGATGAATGGATCAAGAAAATGTGGTATATATACACAATGGAATTCTATGCCTCCATCAGAAAGAATGGCATTGCCCCATTTGTTAGGAAATAGAAAGACTTGGAAAAAATTATATGAAATGAAGTAAGCCAGACCAAAAGAAACATAGGTCTCATGGTTTCCCTTATTTGCAATAACTAGTATATGTCTGAAACAAGCAGAAAAGGTCAGATAAGTTGATGTTAGGTGAAATGAACCCCAAGGTAAGTATTCAAATGTTTGTTCTTTCTTGCTATTGTTTCTAACATATTTATAAGATGATTTCTTTGTTGCTTTGTATGTCCCTCCTCCACAGTATAACCCCTGTTTTCACTGTATTTGATGTTGGTATAATTTGTGGAGGGAAAGGGAAAAAACAAACTGTTTAAATAGGGATACAGGTAGACCCATTGCAACAATGAGATGTACAAGACGCTATGTTCAAAAACAAACTTCACAATTTAGGCGAGGTGTGGGGAAGTGTAGTTGTAGAGATGGGAGGGAAGAGATGGTAGGGGAAAAACAAAGGAGGAGGCAACAATGCTTGATAAGAAATGTACTCATTACCTTGCTCATGTAACTGTAACCCCTCTGTACAGTGTTTTCACAATAAAAACTTTTTTTAAAAAAAAATAAAGTACACGGTTTTGAGTTCAAACACCAATAGTAGGGAAACGTGTGTGTGTGTGTGTGTGTGTGTGTGTGTGTGTGTGTGTTACCTAAGTCATAAAACTTGATTTGTCTATCTAGGTTTCAATTTCTCCTTTTTTTATTTACTAAGTTTAATAAAGTAAATTTTCCTCAAGCCAGATCTAGTGGTATATGCCAACACTTTGGAGGCAAAGGAAGGTAGACTGGAAGCTTGAGACAAGCCTAGGCTACATAGTGAGTTCAAGGCAAGCCAGAGCTACATAGTGAGACTTTTTCAAACAAAAATTCAAGAAACAAATATTGTAGTTTGTATTTCCTCAAATTTTAACAAAGTAACTTGTACACTCTGGACTTTAGAACATAAATACAAGTCTGTGGTTTCCTGTCAAAAGCAATAAGCTAGAAGGAAGTTCATGAAATGGCCATTAAACACTTAATCATTTTTTGTGTGCTTTAACTAGGGCTTTAACTCAGGCCCTCAGGCTCTTTCTTGGCCTTTCCCCTCAAGTCTGGCATTCTACTGCTTAAGCCTACACCTCCACTTCTGACTCTCCAGATGGATAATGGAGATAACAATCCCAGGGACTTTTCTGCCTAGGTGGTCTTGGAATCATTGTCCTCAGATTTCAGACTCCTGAATAGCTAGGATTACAGGCATGAGCCACCAGTGCTGGGCTTACTTCAAATTACTCTTAGAATAGGAACATGCTAAATTGAGTGTCTTAACTTTTCTTAGTTCCAACCCTGCAAACTGATTTTAAAATTTATAACTGTACTCTTCTATGTACTTTAAACTGAGATGTTGACTTTGCAATCTACAATTTGTAAGACTATGAGATTGTAGCACAGAAAAAGCCATAGAATAGGGAATAGCATCAACAACATGCTTCCACCTTTGTTTATGCAGACTCTTGCTTCCAGCCCCACATTGGTTGAGTCCTCCTCCTGGTAGATTGGTTTCTAATGTGTAAGCAACCATTACACCACCCCCAGGTTGAGTAGTAAGGAGACTACAGCATTGAAAAATATGAAAGGTGTTGGTTTCTCTTTTTGTTTATCACCTATAATACATTCATCAAAGTAGGACTGACAAGCATATACTTCTGTCTTCTGTGTGTCTATTACTGTGTATAAACAAGGCAGACCTCCTCATGAAGCTTAGTGAGTATGGCTTTAACATCTGCCAGGGTCATATGATATAAACACAAATTTCTACATTCTCCAGCCAATTTCCTATTGTCTGCACTGCCTTCCGTCTCATTGATTGCTTCTTCCCAGGGTGAAGTCTTTAGATCTTACTTTGAAAACACTTTATTCTAGATAGGTAGATAAGTATGTTGGAAATCAGAAGAGGTAGATATTTACATTGTTGCATATAAAGAACAGGGATTCATAATAAAGCTTGACAAACTAGGAAGAACCCCCTTTTGCAAATCTGAGGAAGCATGAGACATGGAACTCAAGGCCAGAAAGATGGGCGTCTGAAAGTTTTTATTTTAATTGGATAATTCTTCAATTTCTCCATTAATATGCCTCCAATATGCCTTTTCAGCTTTCCTCAACATATTGTCTAGATCAAAAATCACTACAAGTGGTTCAGCCACATACCACTTGCTCCCCAAGCCATATGCCAACATGCTACCTAATCATATATTTCCTGTAGTTTTTTATGTGTTATATTTCTAGTTGTATGTTTAGCACTTTCTGAAAATTTATAAGAAATTATTGCAATTTTTTGTATTTGCTATAAGACTGGTTTTATGGACTAAAATGTATTTTAGTGTCAGGAAACTTCCTGAGCTACTGAGAAAATATGTTGTTTGCAGCTACTGAATGAAAAACTCTGTAGATATCTATTAAATCCATTTGAGCTACAATGGGCTTTGATGTTTCTTTGTTAAATTTTTGATGAGCATGGGGTGTTAAAGTTGCTTATTGCTGTATCTGGAGCTATCTATCCCTTTATGTTCAGTGATGTTTGTTACATGAAATCAAGTGCACCTGTCTAAAACATATATATTTCTATTTCTTATATTTTTATTTTTTCTACCTTAGTGTTATTGTAAAGGTGATATACAAGGGGATTACAGTTACCAAAGACAGGTAATGAGTAAATTTCTTTTAGAACAATGTCACCTCTTCCTTCGTTTTCCCCCAGTTTTTCCCTCCTGACACCTCTCTTCCACAAGTTGTATAGTTCATTTTCAACATAGTATCTAATGAGTATCACTGCTAAATTTGTTCATCCTTTGTCCCACCATTTCTGTGGTCCTCCTTATTCCCTCCATGGGGTTTCAATTCAACATGTCAGTTTGTAAGTACAATGTACCTTGTTTTGTGTTGTGTTGGTACAGGGGCTTGAACTCAGGGCCTGGGTGCTGTCCCTGAGCTTTATTTATTCAAGGCTAGAGCTCTACTACTTGAGCCACAGCTCCTCTTCTGATATTTTGGTAGTTAATTGGACATTAGGGTCTCTCAGACTTTCTTGCCCAGGCTATCTTGGAACTGCCATCCTTAGATCTCAGCCTCCTGAGTAGCTAGGATTACAGGTGTGAGCCACAGGCACCCAGCACTCTCTTATGCTTTTAAGTATGGATCTTATGAAATTGTATTCTCTTGATGATGACAGTAGTGAAGATAGGACAGATCATTCATTCACTGGGACTTTCTCTCTGTCCATATGTCCCTCTCTGTATCTGTCTGTCTCTGTCTCTTTCCCTAAGACAAATGAAGAGTGTAGAGTGAATTCCCCACCGAAATAAAAGAGAACTTTTCTTAAACTTTCTCCTTACTTTTCTCATTTTATAAGTATAAGACAATCTAGGTGCCAGTGGCTCATGCCTATTATCTTAGCTACTCAGGAGACTGACATCTGAGATTTATGGTTCAAAGCCAGCCTGGACAGGAAAGTGCTCAAGACTCTTATCTCCAATTACCCACCTAAAAGCCAGAAAGTAGAGCTGCAACTCAAGTGGTAGAGCAATAGCCTTGAGAAAAAAAATCCCAGGGAAAGCACCCAGGCTCTGAGTTCAAGCCCCAGGATCCACACACAAAAAAGAAAAAGAAAGAAAAAGTATGACCAAACCTTAGGAGGTGAGAAACAATGAGAACCTCATTAATGAATTATATTACCTTTATGTGCAAAATAGCCACTATTATCCACTTCTTGTTAGATGATAAGATAATAGGATATTATCTTACATTTTGATGCAAATCACTTTTTTGTTGGTCATGGGACTCGAACTCAGGGCCTGGGAGCTGTCCCTGAGCTCTTCTGCTCAAGGAGAGTGCTTTACTACTTTGAGCCACTGTGCCACTTCCAATTTTCTGGTGGTTTATTGGAGATAAGTGTCTCACAGACTTTCCTGCCCAGGCTGGCCTTGAGCCTTGATGTTCAGATCTCAGCCTCTTGAGTTGCTAGGATTACAGGCATGAGTCACCAACACCCGGTTTACAAATCACTTTCTTGTCATAGGCATGGAATTAAAGCAATTACATCAGGTTGGATTTGATTTTTGTATATGTTAAGAGATATAGTTCTAGATATAATCTAGATATCCAATTTTCCAATATCATTTATTGAAAAGAGTATCCTTTCTCCACAACATGTTTGTAGCACCTTTGTCAAAATCAGTTGCTTGTAAATGTATAGGCTTACTTCTAGGTTCTGTATTCTCATCTATTGATATATGTTTCTGTTTTTGTCAGTACCATGCTGGTTTGCTTACTACTGCTTTGTAGTATTCTTTATGGTCAGGTAGCATTCTTAGGTCTGCTCAAAAAGACTTTGATTACTTGACATTCTTTGTGTTCCACAGAAATTTAGAATTTTTTTCCAGTTCTGTGAAGAATTCCAAGGGTTTCAGTAAACCTGTGAATCACTTAGATAATATGAATGTTTTCATAATCTAGAAACATAGGATATCATTTTGCTTTCTTGTGTCCTCTTCAATTTATCAATCTTTTATAGTTTTCACTGTAGATATCTTTTACTTGATTAGTTAAATCAATTCTTAGATTCTTTTTTTTGGGGGGGGTCTGGCCGTGGGGCCTGAACTCTGGGCCTGGGCACTGTCCCTCAGCTCTTCAGTTCAAGGCTAGCACTCTACCACTTGAGCCACAGCGCCACTTCCGGCTTTT
>NW_012267435.1:982523-1069295 GCF_000151885.1 Dipodomys ordii
AAGGAAGGAAGGAAGGAAGGAAGGAAGGAAGGAAGGAAGGAAGGAAGGAAGGAAGGAAGGGAGGAAGGAAGGAAGGAAGGAAAGAAGGGACATTACTGGGGAAGGAAGGAAGAAAGAAAGAAAGAAAAGTACTTGAGAGGATGCAGAGAAAAGATAACATTGTTGGTTGAAATGTAAATTAGTATATCCATTGTGGGAAACAAAGTTTTCTCAAAAACTAATTGAATTACCCTACAATCCAATAATTTCTCTTATGGGTCTATATGCAAAGGAATTATCAACAATATGTTGAAAAAATACCTCCATTCTCATGTTCACTTGCAGCATTATTCACAGTATCAAAAATGTGGAAATAATCTATCACTACAAAAAATTTCTCATTGTATTATACTTCATTCTCTTGTTTTCTCCCTAACCACTAGCAATCAGTAAATTTGTTCTGCATTTCACTCATATTGTGATTTACAAAATATTTTACAAATGGATTCACTCAGAGTGTCAGTGTATGGCTTTTGTGATTTTTTTCACTCACAAAGAGATTAATTTAACTGTTGCATGTATCAACTAATTCATGTATATTGGTGAGTTACATTCCATGATAGTATAGTTTAAAATTCACTCAATGAAGGACATTAGATTATGTGTAATCACTGGCTATTATGAAGTAAGCTGCTCTGATACCAATGTACAGGTTTCTGTGTAGACCTGGGTTTTATTTATCTGAGACAGATGCTCAATTGCAATTCCCAAATCACATAAATCAATACATTTTACTTTTATAATAAGTTGTCATATTTTCCAGAGTAATCACCAGCTTATGTTTCCACCAGTAAACTATGAGTGATTTGGTGGTTTTTTTCTTTCTTACATCATTCCCAACACTTGGTATGATAGTTATTTTGTTTTTTCAAATTGTAGTCATTCTGAAAAATATGTAGTAATACCTCATTGTCTTGGTCCAGTTGTTGTTGATGTAAAAGAATAGCTGAGATTGGGTGATTTATAGTGAACAGAAACTTATTTCACTTGTAGTTCTGGAGGCTGGGAAGTCTAAAATCTGAGGGCCTTAATCTGTTGAGTTACTTCTTTATGAATCATAAATGATGAATGACCTCACTGGCAAGAGAAAGTCTAAAGACACTGCTCTTGAGATAACAAACCCACACCCTCAATGATGACAGTGCCTTCCATTGGAGAGAAAACCTCTCAAGATATAAAGGTCCTCCCCAGTATGGTTGTACTGGGAATTACATTTCCAACACATGAATTTGGGGGATATATTCAAACCACTACAATCAGTGTGGTTTTAAGCTTGCATTTCTTTTGTTTTGAAATTGATCATTAGCTTTACTAGGCAAAAATATCCAGAAGTGTTGTGGTTCAAGTGGTAGAGTGCTAGCCTTGAGCAACAAAGCTCAGCAACAGTACCCAATCCCTGAGTTCAAGTCCCAGGACCAAAAAATAACAACTATAGATAGTTGTTATTTGGAGCTGGAGGCATGGCTCAGTTGGTCAAGTGCCAGCCAATGAGCCACAGTGTCAGGTACTGAGTTCAAGTCCCAGTCTCAGATTTTAAAAAAAGAAATAAAATATCTATATATTTGATCAAATATGACTGCTTGTTGTAAAATTAGTTTAGACCACTATCTATAATACCTGTGGACTTCATCCAATCAATTGAAAGCCTTAAAATAAAAGACTGACTGAATCCACTGACTCACACTTATAGTCCTAGCTGTGTTTTGGAAGATTGATTGTTGAGGATTGCAGTTGGAAGCCAGCCTGGGCAAGACAGTCCATAAGACTCTTATCTCCAATTACTCAGTACAAAGACAGAAGTGGAGCTTTGGCTTAAGTGTAGAATGCTAGCTTTGAGAAGAAAAAGCCATGTGCGAACTAAAGGCTCTGAGTTCAAGTCTCAGTACCAGCACAATAAAAAGAAAATGAAAGAAAAAAATTGATCTCTTCCTAAAAAGAGATTTTAGTACCCTAGCTACTCAGGAGGCTGAGATTTTAGCATCACAGTTCAAAGCCAGCCCAGCCAGAAAAGTTTTTGAGATCCATGTCTCCAATAAACTACTTAGAAAAAGCCAGAAATGGCTTTATGGCTCAGGTGATAGAGTGCTAGCCTTGAGTACAATGAGGCTCAGGAACAGTGCCCAGGCCCTGAGTTCAAGGACCAGAAAAAAAGAAGCTCAGGGACAATGTCCAGGCCCTAATTTCAAGCCCAAGGACCAGCAAAGAGAGGGAAAGGAGAGATTGAGAGAAGTGTGGAGAGAGACAAAGGGAGAGAGGGGGGAGGGGGAGGGAGGGAGGGATGGAAAGAGGGAGGGAGAGAGAGAGAGAGAGAGAGAGAGAAATTGATTTTGACCTTTAGCAACTGCAACATCAATTTTTTTCTGGATCTCTAGTCTACCAACCTTCCTTATAGATTTTGGACTTGCTAATATTATGTATTTTTATAGAATTATATGCAGTATAGTTTTATACTATTAGCACTATGGTGGCTGTGTTAATACCAGCATTACTGCAAGTATCTAAGTACTACATTTTGCTACATTATTAGGACATTTATACATGGTTTAGGTGACAGGATTTTTTCAGCTCTGTTACAAGCTTATGGGATCACTATCATTGATGTGACTTGCTATGGTTATGTACTGAAAAGATATATTTAAGAGATTGGCTTACCTGAGGGGACTTTCCTCTCTAATAATTTTATTAGTTACTGTGAGATATTGAAATAAAAATAGTATTTGTCTCTCTTTTTTCTTTCACCTCTCCTAGTTTTTGCTTCATGTAGTTTGATATTCCATACTTCTGTGCACACATAGTTGGAGAGTCATGATGTCCTTCTGTCATCTTGATCATTTTATTGTGATGCGATATTTTGCTTTGTTGCAAGCAATTTTCTCTACTGAGAGTTTGATTTTATCTGATATTAATATAGCTTCTCTTACTATATGTATGCTATCTTTGTATAGCACATTACTAGTAGGTATACTTTGTACAGCATACTCTTCTGGGAGGTCGGTTTTATCTGACATCAATATAGCCTTTATTGCTATAAGTATGCTATCTTTGTATAGCATACTTCTTTGCATTCTTTTATTTTCAACTTATGTATGACATTGAATTGTAAGTGAATGTCTTGTAGAGAAATGGATCACATATTTTAATCCATTCTGCCTATCTATTTTCACTGAAGTTATTGATATATTAGGTTTCAAGATTGCCAGTGGATTGTTTTCTGTTATGTCTTCTGGTTCTTTTTATTTATGTGTATGTATTTGTGTATGTGCACTGGTATTGGGACTTGAACCGAGAGCTTGGGTGCTGTCCCTTTGCTTTTTCACTCAATGCTACCTGTTAAGGCACGGCTTTATTTCTGGATTTTTGCTAGTAAATTGGAGATAAAAGTCTCATGGACTTTCCTGCTTGGGCTGGCTTTGAACCACAATTCTCAGATCAGATCTCAGCCTTCTGAGTAGCTAGAATTAAAGGCATGAGCCACCAGTGCCTGGCTGCCTTCTGATTCTTATTTTCTAGTTAGATTTTCTTAATTTCTCAAGCATTTTAGTATTCTTTTATGTTATCTAAAATATATTATCTTTTATGCATTTATTAGTGGTGGTCCTAGGTATTAAATACCCATATATACTTTATTGCAGTCTGTTGATACTATTGTTTCACAACTTCAAGTGAGATGTAGAAACTTCTCTATTGCTTAGGTCATTTTAGTCTACTCAATTTTTTAATATAATGGTCTTAGGTATTTTCATTTAGTACATCAGATAATGTGTTACTTTTGCTTAGACTGCCAAATGTGACTGAAGATATTTATAAGGCAAGGAATAGCCCATTATGTTTCACATTATTTTTTATCCATTTCGTTTTTTCCCCTTTCTGAAGATCTCATCTGTCTGTTATCATCTTATATGTAGGTAAGCCTATTAGTGACAAAATCTTTTAATACTCCCTTATCCCACAATAATTTATTTCTTCTTTATCACTGAAGAATCATTTTGGAAGACATAGAATTTCTGACTGACAGTTCTTTTCTTTCAGTGCTTGAAAACCTGGCTTCTATAATTTCAGATAAGAAATACACTATCATTCAAGTTGATATTCCTTTATAGTTTCTCTGTTTTTTTTTTTGCAGTGCTGGAGACTAAACATAGAGCTTAAACATGCTAGCCAAGTGCTAAACCTTACTCCCTCTCAAAACTTGTACCGCAGGCTACAAGTTAAACTCATGACTTTCTTGCTTCATCCTGTTTAGTTCATTTGTTATCAGCATGTACCACCATAGCCAGCTTTCTGAGTGTTATAAATATTTTTGTTTTTAGAAACTTCATTTTTATTATATGCAGGTTTCTTTTTAAGAATATTTTTATTGTAAAGATACTGTACAGAGGGGTTACAGTTACATGAGTAATGAGTACATTTCCCATTGAGCATTGTTACCCCTCCTTTGTTTTTGCCCTACTATCCCTTCTCTCCTCACCTCCCCAACTCATCCCTCCCCCGCTCTCCTGAAGTTGTAAAGTTCATTTTCAACATAGTGTCTTGTACATCTCATTGTTACAATGGGTCAACCTATATCCTTATTTCAGCATTTTGTTATTTCCCTTCCCCCCCCCCAAATTAGAAAAATGTATATACAAGATGCAGGGCACCGGAATCAAATACAGTGACAACAGGGACTATACCATCGGGGAAGAACAAACAAAAGAAACAAAAAATCACATAGTACATTAAAAATAACAACAAAAAAGAAATAACTTTTGTTTCCCAATATTGGGGTTCATTTTGCTTAGCATCATCTTTTAAAATATTATAAAGATTTTTGTCGTGGTTTTTATTTCAGAGTTAAGTCTTAAATCTTTAAATTTACATTCTTAAATCTTTAGATTTATATTTTTAGCCAAATCTGAATAATTTCCTGTCCTTTATTCCTAGAATATATTTTTCTTGTTTTTGTTTCTTTGGGTTTTAAAATAATTTTATTATTATTATTATAAAAGTGATGTCCAGAGGAGTCCAATTACATAAGTCAGGTAATAAAAGCATTTCTTTCTGGACAATGTCATTCCTTTTCTTGCCCTCTCCCAGTTTTTCCCTCCTATCTCCACCCATAAATTGTGTGGTTCATTTTCAACATTGGGTCTAATGAGTGCCACTGCTGCATTTGTTTAGCTTTTGTCCCTCCATTTCTGTGCTCCTCTTACTCTCCCAAAGACAGATAAACGAACCAAGACAAAAGGGAAAAAAAAAACAAGAAATAAAAAACTCCTTGTTTCCATTTCCTGGAATTCATTACGATAAACATTATTTTATATGATCAGAGGTGTGTAGGCATTGTGCCTTACTGTTTCTCCCCTAAGGGTATCTTCCTTTGGTCTTGCTGTGTGCGGATGCCAGAGCCCTTTATAGTTTACCATATCCTTGTATATTTTAGATCTAGTTTCTGCATATGTGGGAAAACATGCACTCTGAGCTTGGCTTACCTCACTAGGTCCATCCATTTCCTGCAAATGACATAATATTATTTTTTCTAATAGCTGTATAAAATATCATTGTGTATAAGGTACCACATTTTGGATCCACTCTTCTATTGTGGTGCAACTGGGTGTTTTCATAACTTGGCAATTGTGTATAGTGCAGCAATGAATGAGGATGTGCAAGTGTCTTCATGGTATACTGGCTCATGATGTTCAGGGTAGATGCCTAGAAGTGATATGGCTGGGTCGCAGGAAAAAAAAAAGTTTAATTTTTTGAGGACCTTCCAGATTGCTGTCCAGAGTAATTGTACTAGCGTGTGTTCCCACCAATTGTGAAATAGGGTTCCCTTTTCCCCACATCCCTGCCAACATTGTTGATGTTCAACTTCACTGGGATGACATAGAATCTCAGAGTTGTTTTGCTCTGCATTTCCTTTATGGCCAGGGATAATGAGCATTTCCTCATGAGTTTCTTTGCCATGCTAGCATATTGTTAAGGACTTACTCTATCTCTCCTTTGCCTCTGTGACTCAGATGATGTGAATATTAGCTCTATTGTCCCAATCATAGCTCTTGAGTTTGGGATCATTTCTTTTCTATTTCCTTTCTGCTGTTCACATTGGATAAATTCTATTGATATGTTCTTAAGTTTTCTGTCATTGTCACTCTACCTCTAAGTCCCTCCATTGGATTCTTTTAAGCTATGAATTTGATTTTGTTTGAAATCTTTAGGAACCTTGATCTCTAAGAGGCTTTCTCTCTGTGGCTCATGTCCCTAATCCTAGCCACTTAGGAAGCTGAGATCTGAGGACTGTGGTTTGAAGCCAACCTGTGTAGATCCTTTTCTCCAATTAAACATACAAAAACTCCATTGGATTCTGAATAGAATTTTGTTTCCATTACTTTAAATTTTCTGTTCCATAAGTTCCTTTATAAAAGTAATTTATATACTTTTGCTGATTTTCTATTTTTTCAGAAAATGCATAATTGATTGTGGGGACATTTTTATGAGATCTACTTTAGTATTATAATTTGCAGATAATTACAACATCTGAGTCATCTCATGGCTGGCACTTGCTGATTGCCTTTTCTCATTTAAATTGTAATTTTCCTGTTTTTTTTTTTACAAGAGGAAATACTTTCTTTTATACCCTTGATATTTTAGATATTAGGAGGATCTGGATCTTTTTTAATCTTCTTATTTTTAATAAGCAGTTCCTTTGTTTAGGCATAGCATGAGGAACAGATGGACATGTGTATTCACCTGTTCTCTGGTCGTCAAGAATTATACTCAAGCAATACTGAATAATGACTAACTGTGCTTTAATGCTAATTAGGGAGTGGAAGTTTTGTCCTTCCATGAGCCCTTCTAAAGCTTTCTTAAAATCGGTCAGAGATTCACACCATATAATTGCATGAGTGTATAAACTCATTCCATGTAACTTGCTGACATCAAATGGAATAGAAGAATTGGGGCAACTTACACTACTTTTTTAGTGCATAGTAGAGTCAGGAACTCAGGTACCCTTGTCTTCCTGAACTTTAGTGGGGAGGAGGATGAGGAAAGGGGGAACTCTGACTTGTCCTCACTTATTACAGTAAGTTTTCTCTCTTAGATTCCAGGTGGAAGTAGGATCTCCGCTTCTTTTTTTAAATTTAATTTAATTTTTAATTTTTTATTATTGTGAAAATACCATACAGAGGGGTTACAATTACATGGGTAAGATAATGAGTACACTTCTTACCAAGCATTGTTGCCTCCTCCTTTGTTTCCCCATACCATCCCTTCCCCTCTCCACCCCCCCACCCCACACCCCCTGCCACCCCCCAACTCCCCCACCCCCCACTCTGCCAAAGTTGTAAAGTACGTTTTTCAACATAAAGTCTTGTACATCTCATTGTTGCAATGGGTCCACCTGTAACCATATTTAAACAGCTTGTTTTTTCCCTTCCCCTCCACAAATTATATCAACATCAAATACAGTGAAAGCAGGAATTATACCCTGGGGGAGGTACATACAAAGCAACAAAGAAATCAACTTATAAATATGTTAGAAACAATAGCAAGAAAGAAAAAAAACATTTGAACCCTTATCTTGGGGTTCATTTTGCCTAACATCAACTTGTCTGACTGTTTCTGTTTGTCTCAGACATATACTAGTTATTGCAAATAAGGGAAACCATGGGACCTATATTTCTTTGGACCTGGCTTACTTCACTTAATATAATTTTTTCCACGTCTTTCCATTTCCTAACAAATGGGACAATGCCATTCTTTCTGATGGAAGCATAGAATTCCATTGTGTATATATACCACATTTTCTTGATCCATTCATCAACTGAGGGGCATCTGGGTTGGTTCCATATCTTAGCTATGGTAAATAATGCTGCCATAAACATAGTTGTGCTGGGTAGCTTTAGTATGGTCTGGATCTCAGCTTCTTAAACAGCTCACTGATGTCAGCATAGGGAATAAGCGAAGCAACTATCACCGTCTCCTTTTCTGATGCCACATGGAAGCAAAGGCTCACCTCTCTACCCAACCTTGCTGAGAAGAATGGGAAATTTTGCAATCCGAGTGCTAGTTACATTTTCCCCACACTGCTTAATTTAATCTTGTAGGTGCTGTATGGGAACGGAAGTTTACCCCGCGTTGAACTGCACTACACCAAAGGTGGAGGAAAGCTGAACAGCAACTACCTCTGTCTCAAAATATCTTGTTCAGTCTCACATTTATGCCCAGTGAGAACAGAGAATCAGCTCCCAACTGCAGTACTCTGATACTACTTTAACTGGAGAATATTACCACATCCGCTTCTACCAAAGAAAAGACCTATGTATCTACTCATAACCACTAACTCTGCTATTAAGAGGGAGTTGAGTCGGGCCGCAGGTGGCTCACGCCTGTAATCCTAACTACTCAGGAGGCTGAGATCGGAGGATCGCGGTTCAAAGCCAGCCCGGGCAGGAACATCCGTGAGACTCCAGCCCGGACAGGAACATCCGTGAGATTCTTATCTCCAATAAACCAGTAGAAAACCGGAAGTGGCTCTGCGGCTCGAGCTGTAGAGCGCTAGCCTTGAGCTGAAGAGTGCAGGGACAGTGCCCAGGCCCAAAGTTCAAGCCCCACGACCGGACCAAAAAAAAAAAATGGAGTTGAGGTCTAGGACTAAGATACATGTAATAGAACACTTAACACATGCAAAGCGCTGAGTTCATTCCCCAGCAAAACACACACACACACACACACACGCACACACGCACGCACACATGCACTCCTTGCTTCTGCCCCATTGAGGAAGATCAGCTTCTTTCTTGCCCCTAAGTGGGGAAGAGTGACCTAGAGTGGGGATTTAGAGTGATGACATCTGGTTCCATGGTAAGGGAAGGTGAATTGCCTTCTACAGCCAAATCCATTAGAGAATGAGGCATGCACTGCTGCTTGCATGGAGTAGAACAGATACTGTGAAAAAGATTTTCTTTTCTGTTAAAAACCTTTTCCAGGGGGAATAGTATCCTCCCTCCCCTCTCTCTCCCCCTCCCTCTCTCCTCTCTCCCTCCCTCCCTGTCTCTCTCTCTCCTCTCTCTCTCCCTCCTTCCCTTTGTGTGTGTGTGTGTGTGTGTGTGTGTGTGTGTGTATGTGTGTTGACAGGTCAGGGCTGAAGGCTTCTAAAGAATCTTACCTGAGGTGGGGGAATGATGGAAGGGGTGACAGTGATCAAGACACATTGTGCTTATAAATTGACATTTTGAGTTGAATCCCCTTTGTACAGCCACTTAAAGATAATAATTATGAAAGGATTTTGTCTGGGATGTATGGTAGGTAATTAAAAAAATCCCAGGGAGCTTACCATGATGCTGTTCTTCAAATTCTAAAGTCCCTAGACAGTACAAATTCTTTTTTTTCCATCCTTCAGAGAATTCTAATATCTTCTAATCTCTGTTAATTATGTTATTTCTATTTTTTCAAAACAGTGGTTGGGATCCAGGTTTGTGTGTGTGTGTGTGTGTGTGTGTGTGTGTGTGTGTGTGTATGCACACGTGCATGCTCATGTGTCTATGTGCTGGTTACTAGGGTTTGAACTAAGGGTCTGGATGCTGTTTTTGAGCTTTTTCATTCAAGGCTAGCACTCTACAACTTCTAGATTATTTATAGTTAATTGGAGATAAGCATTCTGGGATCTGTTTGCCCAGAACTTCCGTCTTCATCTCTGCCTTCTGAGTAGATACGATTTCGGGCATGAGCCACTAGCACTTGGCTGGCATCCAGGGTTTTTAAAGGACATTGTGTTATTTCTGTTTTTCTTTTTCAAAACACAGTGGATTCGCATCCAGGATTTTTTTTTTTTTGCCAATCCTGGGGCTTGAACTCAGAGCCTGGGCACTGTCCCTGAGCTTCTTTTTGCTTAAGGCTAGAGCTCTATCACTTGAGCCACAGCACCACTTCCAGCTTTTTCTATTTACGTGGTACTGAGGAATCAAACCCAGGGCTTCATGCATTCTAGGCAAGCACTCTACCATTAAGCCACACTCCCAGCCCCTAACATCCAGGATTTTTAAAGGTATAAATTGTAAAAGGGAGGCCCTGTGTGCTATGGTCGTGATGGAAGCAGAAACAAAAGTATGAATCTCTGTTTCATAAACTTACTCAGGAAACTTTGACTCATGATAAAGCTTGGGAGCTACAATAACTTAGAGAATAGTTTTTATAGAACAAGTAAACCATTGAGAAAATGTAGCAGCATAACCTAAATTTCAGATGCCAAGGTGGCCAATATGAAGAGAATATATGATATAGTGACAAATATACTTTTCTAGAAAGAATATAACAGAGAGGGGGGGGGTTGTAAGGTTAGATCCGATGTTGCCAAAAAAGGGTTTACTTGAAACATTTTGGCAGTAGCCAGTATCCAGGCTACTGTAATTTAGAGCACAAGCTCAGACTGAAGTTCTGAAATCCTTATATTCAGTCCTCAGCATCCCCGAATTCTAGCTGTGAGATTTTGGCCAAGTTACTTATCTGAGCATTTTCCCCCAACTCTAATATGGGAATAATGAAAGAATTTACTTCAATGTGTTACATGGATTACATGAGAATATATCTGTATATCTCTACTTTTATCTACATATATCTAATTATCACTCTATGTATATATCCTCACATAAGATGTATATAATTTACTATACCATTCAGCAAAACGATTTGTACATACTATGTGCTCAATATATGATAGATATTGCTAATATTTTAGGATTCTTCTTTGACAGTATTACTCAGGATAATAACAATTGTTCATTTGGGTAGAATGCATATTTGGGAATTCCATTCTGTGAATTTGTCTTCCAGTGACAGGCTGTAAAAGTTGTGAAAGAGCTGTGGTATTTGCTAAGATGACCTTTGTATGTAATGTTTAACCAGCAAGTAACACATTTTTTGGAGCAAAGCTCTTACTCAATTCTTTCCAGAGCAGACAGTGTAGTGTGGTTTTCATTTGTTTGTTTTTTTTGTTTTGTCCATAACTGAAGTATGGTTGGGGACAACATCATCTGTATAACACCTGTGCAAACATTTTATTTTTCCTCATGGGAAACAAAGGTAAGTACAGAAAAAGAAGAGATAAGACTAATGCAAGAAGGGAGGGAATGAACATTGGTCTTAGATATAGTAATCATTCTATTCTTGCAGAAACCCTACAAGATTGGTTCTGATATTGTCACTAATTAATAGATGAACTTCTAAAAATTTCAGCAACTTGCTCACAGTCCCAAAGCTACTAAATGACTGTTCTAAGCTAGTAAATGAACTCAGAACTCTTATTCTAAAATCCATGGTCTTTCTGTGTACCATTTTGTCATTTCAGAGAAAATTCCATTTTTCTTGATTACCAGTTTTCCTTTCTTAAAAAGTTGTTAAGCCAGTGGCTGGAGGCTCATGCATGTAATTCTAGCTACTCAGGAGGCTATGATCTGAGGATCACGGTTCAAAGCCAGCCCAGACAGGAAAGTTCATGAGACTCTTATCTCCAATTAACCACCAGAAAACCAGAAGTGGCACTGTGGCTCAAGTAGGAGAGTGCTCGCCTTGAGCTGAAGAGTTCAGGGACAGCGCCCACACAGAGTTCAAGCCCCATGACTGATAAAAAAAAAGTTGTTGCTATAAAAGTGATTACAGAGGGGTTACAGTTACTTAGTCAAGTAATGAGTACACTTCTTTTTAGATGATGTCACCCTCAGTCTTTGTTTTCATGAGTTTCCTTATCTACAAGCTCTGCAACTTCTTCCTTGAAGTTATCAGAGAGCAAAGGTAGCAATCTTAAGATTTAGGAAAACACTGGGAAGCATAAAAATCCACAAAGGCCTTGAAAATATTTGTAGGGACTACAAAACTGCCATGAAGGATAGAGAGTCATCAAAATGTACGCATTATCCTGCCCATGTAATTGTAACTCCTCTGTACAGCATGTTCACAAATAAAATAAAATTAAAAAAAATATATGGGGTTAAACAAAGGGGAAAAATACATCATTAGAATCAATTAACAACAATGAACTGGAGATGAGATGCCCCTGCCATGTAATTCATTTATACTCTCAACTGAACTCCTGCTATGTACTAGGCTCTCTTTTAGTGAAGAGTACAACAGAGAAAGTCCACAGAGGAGGAGCCCCCATTCCAGTGAGGAGGATTCGCAAGTAAAAACCTATATATCATACACATATGAAGATATACTGATGATTTAGGCTCTGATTTAGCTAGAATTGTGAGAGGAAACTTTGCTAAGGCATACTATCTAAACAGAGATAGTAGCTTGGCACTCTAGGCCACTGCTCTGTAATCATAGGTAAATGCTTAGAGATATGCAGGGAAATTCTGAAAGCTGAAGTTCATTGAGTGAATCCACTCAAGGGATGAAAGCTCAGGTGTGTGTGTGTGTGTGTGTGTGTGTGTGTGTGTGTGTGTGTAGAGAATTGTTGAACCTATGCAGAGGAGTAAGCACAAAAACATCTGGAAGCAGGGGCAGAGATACAGCTCCCATATTCCCCACACTACAGGACAAGAAATCCAAAAGATATATCAGGAAAAGATGCAGCTTGAAATTTTAATTCAAGAAATATTTAGACTAAGCTGGGCACCAGTGGCTCATGCATGTAATTCTAGCTAATCAGGAGGTTGAGATCTGAGGATCATGGTTCAAAACCATCCCAGGCAGGAAAGTCCATGAGATTCTTTTCTCCAACTAAGAACCAAAAATAAATAAATAAATAAATAAGAAAATCTGGAAGTGGAGCTATAGCTCAAGTGGTAAAGATCTAGCTTTGAGCACAAAAGCCCAGGTACAGGGCCAAGGCCCTGATTTCAATATGGGGCCCTGATCTGTGCAGGATCTGCACAGAAAGAAAAATAAAAAGTTTATTTAGGGAGAAATCAAATGAACATGAACTTAAAATTGTGGTTTATAGAGGTAGGTGTTGCTCCAGAATTTCACCAAGTAAGTTAAAGGTGAACAGGGTCCAAATCTAGTCCAGTCTTATAACAAATGGGGGAGGATAAAAAATGTTAGTATTGATTGTATTCAATGATTGTATTCAACTGACTAGAATTTTAATCACATTTCTTTCCTGCATGTTGCTACACTGAGAAACACTGGGTACCCAGTGTATCCTGTGTTTCCTGGGAAGAGTGGACAAGATAGATACATTCTGAGAACCTCCTTGGAAAGTTGGGGTATTGCCACTGATGATGTTGCTGAAGTCCTTGGGACTCAAACAAAGGCAAAAATGTAGCAAGATTTCTAATGTTTATTGACACAGAAATAAGGAACTGTTAGGTAGTCCAGCAGCTTTAAGGATTGCTGACTGATGGCTTTGTCAGAGAAACACAAATAAGAAATGACTGGAGGCCATGTGAGAGGCCCTAAATTTTTTAAGTGTTGTTGAAGTAATAAGGGATGACTATATTGAAAATAGTTTCTGAGCTTTGCTTATATTCTAAGATATAACTAAATAAGAATCATTTGGCAGAGCCAGGCATTGGTGGCTCACACCTCTAACCCTAGTTACTCAGGAGGCTCAGATGTGAGCATCAGGGTTTGAAGAGAGCCTGGACAAAAAAGTTTATGAGACTCTAATCTCTATATAGCTAGCAAAAAGCCAGAGTGGAGGTGTAACTCAAGTAGTAGAGTAACAGATTTGTGCAAAAAAGCTCAGGGACAGTGCCCAAGCCTTGAGTTCAAGCCCCTGTACCAGCACAAAAATAATAAACAAGAGTTATTGAGCAATACAAAGAGAAGCAAGGTATGCACTCTTTAGTCCCATGAGGAAAACCTACACTGGCCCTCTGATCTCTCTTTATGCCAGCATTTCTCCATGTCACCTTTCAAGATGTTTGCTGATCATAGATTTGTCATATCTCCCAATAATTATATTGGGAGGTGTTAAGTGTCTCTGACTCACAGTGTTTACATGTTTTTCCCCAGATCCCTTGTATTAATGTAAGAATACTCAAGTCTACCCCATTTTAAGCCTCCGGCTGCCACTGTCATTCAATAATTAATCACTCTCTTTTTCTCTGAATTGATATTTGATCTTGTTTTTCTCTAATTGCACACATACTTAGTTTTAAAAAAACAAGTTAAAATCAATTCTGAAGACAGTTAATCTCTTTTATTTAATAAATATCAAGTCTGTCTCAGATGTTCAATTTTCTGTCAATAATGTGGCATAGGTGTCTTTGGTTACACCTATATATTAAATTAAAGAAAATAATTAGAAGATTTGATCTATGGTCCAGGTGAAATGCCTTTCCTGAAAGCCTGTATGATCTTCTTAACTAATTAAATTTAAATACATTGGGCCTGTGGCTAAGTCAACAAATGATTTTTAAAGGGGCAATTCACCTTTTTCTGACAAATGATGACTTTTAGCTTTTTTCAGTTTCCCATTTCCAAGCTTGAAGATGATAATCGTTAAAATAATCATTTTACCTCTCATGGCATTAACTTGTACTCAGTAATAACGTAGCCTCTGACTTTCCTGACCACATGCATAATGACATTTGCTTTTATTCTATATTTTGATATTTAAAATGTAATTGAAGACCATAGTCATACCACAGGGAAAACAAGTTCTATCTGTATGATTTTTCATCAAGTCTCACAACTTTGTTAGCCACCAGGAAAGTGTATTTCCAAGGGCCTATTAATCCTAAACAGTAAAGCTATATGGTGATCTTAGAGATTTAATTCATTGGAATAATAATTATTTTACTTATTTATCCTATTACATTCTGAACTATTTTGCCAAGTTGTAGCAATAAAAGGAAAATTATATATAATACTAGGCTTCAGGGAATGTCCAGTGTAGAAGGGGGAGAAGATCAAGCCACCAAAGAAGAACAATTAAAAGTTATGGGAGGCTGGGAAGGTAGCTTAGTAGTAGAATGCATGAGCCCTGGATTTGATTCCTCATAAACAGAAAAAGCTGGTAGTGGTGCTGTGGCTCAAGTGGTAGAGTGCTACCCTTGAGCAAAAGGATCTCAGGGACAATGCCCAGGCCCTGAGTTCAAGCTCCAGGACTGGTAAAAATAAATAAATAGTAACCCCACTGTATAGCATCTTTACAATAAAATAAAAATTATAAATAAATAAATAAATAAAAAGTTGTGGGTTGCCGGGTGCAAGTAGCTCATGCTTGTAATCCTAGCTACTCAGTAGGCTGAGCTTTGAGGACTGCAATTCAAAGCCATCTCAGTCTATGAGACTCTGATCTCCTATCTTCCAGAAAACTGGAAGTGGAGCTGTGCTCAAAGTGGTAGGGTACTGGCCTTGAGCAAAAAGAGATCAGGGACAGCACCCAGGCCCTGAGTTCATCTCCATCACACACACACACACACACACACACACACACACATACACACACACACACACACACACACACGGAGTTACGGGTTGAGAGCCCCAGTAGTGGATTGGAAGAAAACATCACTTTCCAGCTTTTCTTTGATAATGAATCAAAACAGCTAGACAGCCAGGTGGTTGTGGTTCATGCCTGTTATCTTGGCTACTCAGGAAGTTGAGATTTGAGGATTATGGTTTGAGGACAGCCTAGAAGAAAAGTCTGTGAGACTCTTATCTCCAATTAACAAACAAAAAGCTTGAAGAGGAGGCGTGCTTCAAGTTGTCAAGCACCAGCCTTGAGCAAAATAAGCTAAGGGAGAGTGCCTGGGCTCTGAGTTCAAGCCCAGTAGAAGCACACATATACAAAAACAAACAAAGCATAGAACGTCAAGCTACTTGAGGGGGGTAACTGAGAGGTTACACTGGAGTTCAACATTGGAGAGACAAAGACTTCAAAAGGCCAAGAGTATCTGGCTATTCAAACAGAGGGTGAGAAAGAAGTCATCAGTTCAACAGTATGGCAGAAGTTAGAGGGTAACAGAAGGGAAAAGCAGGATAGGAAAGGTTATGACTACAGAAACAGAGCAAAGGGCAATGTGAATGTAGCTGATCTGGAGATTGCATAGTACCCTACAATTGAAAAATGCTCTGCTTTTCTCAATATATAAGCATGGTGCTATAATGGGGAAGTATCTTGAAAAGTTTTGCTCAAGTTTGCTGCTTTGGGATACAATCCCTACATTTTTCTTTCCCCTAGAACTCACAGCAAATATTGTCATACTGTACTGGTCAGCATCTATTCTGCGGCCCAGTGTGCCCTTTGTATAATATTATTGCAACAAGTCCATTTGAAAAATATATGCAGAGTGATCAAGTTGGAGGCATGAACTAGAGTGAAGGGGTAACACGTTTGATAAGAAATGTACTTATTACCATACTTCTGTAACTGTAACCCTTGACAATAACAAAAAAGAGTTTAAAGAAAGACCAGCAGCTAGCTGCCCATCTATGGCCTGTAATCCTAGCTACCCAGGAAGCTAAGATCTGAGGATCACTGTTCAAAGACAGTCTGGGCAAGAAAGTCTATAAGACTCTTTTGTCTCTTAACCAGCAAAAAACCAGTAGCGGAGCTGTGGCTGGAGTGGTAGACCACCAGCCTGGGACAGCATCCAAGACCTGAATTCAAGCCCCTAGGATCAGCTGCAAAAACAAACAAACATCAACCAAAATAAAATTTAAAAAAAAAACCCTAGCAGCTCACATGATCTGCTAAAAGAGGGCCAGAGGACCGAGCCAGTATGTGTGATTGTGTATAGGGACTGGGCTTCTGAATGCCATAGTGTGTGCAGTAGAATATACTATAATTGCTCTGCCCTCCCTCCATCCAGTACAATTAGTTGCCCTGACCTCTGTGTGGGGTTTCTGAGGCCTCCTGGGACTCAGATGGGTCCTGAGAATACACTGAATTAATATGTCCAGAGGACACTCTAGCCAAAAGAACTGTTTTCCATGCTACCTTTGACTAGCAAGCGGGGAAGCTGAAAGAATTCCAACAAGCCCTTGTCTCAAACTGCTCCTGCTGACTGACCTGCAAACAACACACACAAAAAAGGAAAAGGTTGATAATACTCAGCCCTTTCTGTCTCCAAGGGGAGCAGAGCCCAAGAAGACACAGAAAGAAGTGCAAATTGGCATAAGAAGTGAATATTCACTCTTGTGAGCTAGCAGAAACAAAGCTTTTATTTTTCATGAAAGGTTCTCTCATATTTGCTAATTAGCTCATTGGGTTTTGTGTGTGCATTCCCCTCCTTTCTTTGTGGTGCTTTCTATTGAGCACAACACTTCAAGTACATTCAATTACTCCACACATCTGCCTAGTCTACTAGAAGAGCCTCGTTGTTGTGAGACTAATAGAGAAAACGTAAGGGAAATAATTCAAGACATTGGTATAAGCAATGCTTTTGGGGGGCGGATATGATCCCTAAACTATAAAATCAAATGTAGAAACAAGCTGGGTATTGCTGGTTCATGACTGTAATCCTAGCTACTTGTAAAGTGGAAATAAGGAGAATCATGGTCTAAGGCCAAAATATTTATGACATCCTATCTCAATAGAAAAAGCTGAGCATGGTGGTGTGTGCCTGTCATTTTTTTTTCTTTTTAGAAGCTTCTTATTTTCAAGTCTTAAATTTAAGTTCATGATCCATTTTCACTTGACTTTGTATATATTGAGATACAGGGGTCAAATTTCAGTTTTTCCTATATGGTTATCTAGTTTCCACAGCACCATTTATTGAATGGAATTTTTTCTACAATTTATGTGTTTGGTACCTCTGTCATGCATTAGATATTTATAAATGCATGGGTTTATTTTGGGACACTCTGTTCTGTTCCATTGTTTTATGCATACTTTAGTATAGATTTGCAGTATATCTTGAATTCCAGTAAATATGGTATTTCCAGCCTTTTAACTTTTCCATAATTGTGTCAATTATGAATCTTTTTATTTTATTTTTATTTTTTAAAATTTATCATCTTGAAGTAGTACAAAAGAGTTTCAACGTGTCAAGTTATGAATACAAGACTCTTGACCAGTGTCAACACTTTCATTATTTGCCCCCATCTCTCCGAACCCCACACATCCCTTCAAGTTACGTAGTTCCATTTTCATATCCAACTCTCTTGTTTCATATGAAGTTCAGGATTTTTTTTATTTCTCAGAAAAAATGCAGAATCCAGAATCCATTTATTTAATTTTGCATGTTCTTTAAAAAAATTAATGTCAAGGTGATGTACAAAGGGGTTACAATTACATAGGTAAGGTAGTGAGTACATATCTTGTTGAACTTGTTACCCCCTCCCTCATTTTTCTCCCACTTTCCTTCCTCTCAACCCCCCTCCCCAAGTTGTACAGATCATTTGAAAGTGTCTTGTTATGTAACTCAGCTGGGTCTGGACTTTTAAGTGTGAGTTGGCCTCACACATGCAACCCACTTGCTTCTATCACCTAAGTGCTGGGATTATAGGCACATACTTTGCCTGCTCTATTAGGATTTTGACAGGAAAGGCATTCAATCTGTTGATTTATTTAATAATAAGAACATTTAACAATACTAATTCAAATCCATCAGCATAGGTAGTCTTTAACTTTTCTTTGAGTCTTCTTCAATTTATTTTTTCAGAGTTTTGTAATTTTCATTTTAAAGGCCATTAATTATATTCCTAGGTGTTTTATGCTTTTTTGGTAGCTATTGTGAGTGGCATTCCTTTCAGAGTTCCTTCTCAAGTCTGATATGGGTATATGAATTGGTAGTCATTTTTGTATGTTGGCAATTTTATCCAGCAACTTTCTTGAATTCACTTATCAGTTCTAATTGTCTTTTGGTTGAGTCTTTAGGTTTTTCTATATAGAGAATCATATATCCGTAAACAGAGGAATTTTATTTCATCAATTCCAATTTTTGTACTTTTTCCTTGTATAATTGCTATATTAAATAAATAAGGTGAGAATAGAATGTATTTCTTGCTCCACATATTAGAGTAAATGATTTAACCTTTCCCCCATTAAGTATGATGATGATGTGTTATATGTACCTTTTATTGTACTGGTGGGAAGGAACTTAACTTTAAATTTTTATAACCAGTATAGTGAACATTGAGGAGATTCTTTAAAAAAAAAACCCAAATCTACTATTTGATTCTTAGAAAAAAAACAAATCTACCATTTGATCCAGCAATTATATTTCTGGGTATATAACCAAATGAAACAATATCATCATGTTAAACAAGTACCTGCATGCCCATGTCTATTGTTGTACTGTTTACAATAGCCAAGATATAGAATCACTAGTGCTAAGTTAAATGAGTTAGAGAAAGACAAAAGCTCCATGTTCTCTCTTGTATGTGGATATTAAAGAAAAAATGTATCTGAATACAGATTAGAGATTACTAGATGCTGGAAAGGGAGTGGAGAATGGAAATACAGGGAAATTGGATAGTAGGCACCAAGAATGGTTAAACAAATGTAATAAGTTGTGGAGCTCTATAGCACAGTGCAATAGCTACAGTTCACAACTGCTTATTGGGTATTATATGAATAACTTACAAAGGAGGAGTTTGAAGCTTCCAAAAACAAAATAATGATAAAGAGAGAACATTAATTACCCTGATTTGATCAGTACATATATATATATATGTATGTAATGAAACATCACATTGTAACTCATATATACATAAAATTATTACAAGCTCATTATATTTTTAAATGTTTAAGGAGATGGAAATGTTACCTGCTAATATTTATTTTATACTGTATGTGGGTATCTAATTATCACACTATATCATAAATTTGTATAATCAAAATATTAATTAATGAAAAAGAATGTGAGGTCTAATCCAAAGTCTCTGAATTTGAATGCTGATTCTGCCTCTCAGTGGCTCTGTATTTAAAGCAAGCCTTTTAGTCTTTCTGTCTTAGTTTCCTCAATTCCAAAATAAAAATAATGATGGTGTCTTCACATTGAGTTCATGTGATATGTAAATGAGATAGTTCATGTTTAAGAACTTCTAAGCGTGACACAGTAAATGTTCAACGTATCATCTCCAGAATTTTTGAGAGCAGAAACTCAAATTTTAATCAGGAAATATCTCAGTTTAAAATATATTTACAAAGAACAATTTCTACTGGAAATATTGCCAGATCTATACATTCCAGATTTCACTTTGTAAACCAAGCCCATTAGCTCTCCCCTCACCTCTTTGTGTGTGTGTGTGTGTGTGTGTGTGTGTGTGTGTGTGTGTAAGTTAACAAATTAATAAATTAGAGGAGGCCTTTGGTGATGTTGGCCAAAGAAAGCTAGAAATGTGTATGAATTTATACATGTTTTCTTTACTGAGACATTGCTAGAATTTCATCACAAGAATAATACGATTTTCTCTTGTTTCATATGAGAAGCTAAATATCCATATTAGCATTTCCCCCCCCCATGATTACTTTATTTTATGAAACACAGTATTCAGAAAATAGACTCCACACTTCCTTATGTACATAAAAATTACTCATATCTATGTGTTCCAGTCTTACTTTTTATCTGTTGATAAAAGCAATAGAAAATTCTCAAAACCTAAGCACAAGCAAAACTCAATTTGTTCTCTTTGCTCAATGACAGGTTTGGTACAAAGTTTTTATAACCTACTTGTATTAAACCTGATTTCTAATAACAGAATAGCATTCATATACTCTTCTCTCAGATCCCTAAATGTATCTCTTGAACTAGTCTTTATTTTTATCCTACCCCAGGCTCTGTCCTTTTTCTCTTCTGAAGAGAATTTAGGTCTCATCTAGAGCCAGTGGCAGTACTATTCAAATATTATTTGTCTCATCTTCAATTTCATGATACCCCCTCCTTCCTCTCTATATGCTTTTTTTCCATTGTACAATATTATCTCCCATCCAATTTTCTTTCCAACTTCTATATTACCAGCTATATGCTTTTTTTCCATTGTACAATATTATCTCCCATCCAATTTTCTTTCCAACTTCTATATTACCAGCTTTTCTCTCTTGGACAACTTCTGAGTTACTATTACACCATACACTAATTTCTCACCTACATGTGCTAAGTATATGTGTATGACTATACCATATGGCATCACAACCCAATGAACTCCCCAAATAATGTTACTAATTTATTAATTTCAACTGGAAATAATATTCTGAATTATTTCACTGGTGTTGCCCTTCCTCAGCAGCATTGTGAATAAGAAGCTATAATACTGTTACTTTCCACTGCACCCCACTCCAAAAACTAGAAATGAGAGTTATTTGATTGCCTTTTAAGAATTAAATTATGAGGCCAACACATCATAAATCAAATAAAACAGATGAAAAAATCATCCCAGGAAACAAAATTACTTTCAGGACCCTGAAGAATAAATACATAGTGACTTGACTCTATTAACATCTTAAGAAAGAATAAGTTACACAACATAGTGGGAAGTGAGTCCTCAAACATTGGTAGTACCCAGTGAATAAAGATATCACAGAAATATAACCTCAAGTATTTTCAACTCTAAGCAAAACCATATTTAGTCATAATATTCAATGTATATATGAAAATGAAGCTAAGTAAATTAAGAGAATGTGTTGTGTTGGAGGATATGAGGGAAAATAATGAAAGGGGTGACATTGATCAAGATGCATTTCACAATTAACTGACATGTTGCAATAAAATCCCTCTGTATAACCCTTAAAGATTATGTATGTATATAAATATATTCATTGGAAGATTCAGGACTCACATGAATTTATGTCATTAAACTTTAGGTTATGAATCATAGTTTACTTAACAACCATCCTACTACATCTCATCACACATCGTTTTGATGATTTTGCTTGTCTATTCTGATTAATGATGTCTTAGACTTACAATTTTCAAGCAGTGGGTAATAAAACAGATCTCATCTTCTAGTTCTAATTTTCATTTGGCTTTCCTTTAGGTGTTCAGGGAGGAAAATGTGCTGAATTCATAGACATATTTCCAGTCAGTGTCAAAATGCTGTTTCTCATTGAAAATGAAGAAATTGGAGTTCTTTCATCTGCTTTCACATTTGCTGAGTCAGTTTCTCGGGGTCCTGAACTATTCTAGTTGTTAGCAGGGGTGAGCATTTGGACCTGCAAAGCAGAGAACCAGAACTTGCAATGCAATCTTACTTTCTTCTTCTCCTTCTCCACCACCACCTCCTCTTCCTCCTCCTCCTCCTCCTCCTCCTCCTCCTCCTCCTCCTTTTCTCATCTTTTTGTGCCAGTTCTGGGTCTTGAACTCAGGACCTAAGTATTGCCATTACTCAAATTTGGTGCTCTACCACTTGAGCCACAGCTCCACTTCCAATATAATCTTTCAATGTGCAACTTTCTGTATCTGTGTTTGTATACCCACGGAAGAACTTCAAAGAACTACAAATGTCCTGACACATGTGTCTGGAGTTTGTCATCATGTATTTATTTATACAGTTGCACAAGTTATAATTGTAGAGATTTTATAAATATTAACATTTTGAGGGGCTGGAGGCATGACTCAGGGGGTAGTGTGTCTGCTAGTAGGTGAAAGTGTCAGGTATTGAGTTCGAATCCTGGTCTTGGACAAAAGTATTTATTTTAATACTAACATTTTTGAAATAAATGTTATTTCAAATATACCCACAAGGCTTTAACTACTGTAGCAATTTGAGATCCATTTCATTCATCTTTTTAAAAAAAATCTCTTCATAGGGCTGGGAAAGTGGCTCAGTGGTATATTGCTTGCCTTGCATGCATAAGGCCATGGTTCGATTCCTCAGCGCTACATAAGCAGAAAAAGTTGGAAGTGGTGCTGTGGCTCAAGTGGTAGAGCACTAGTCTTGAGCTGAAGAGATGAGGGACAGTGCCCAGGTCCAGAGTTTAGGCCCCATGACCCACAAAAAAAAATCTAATGATAGAATCCTTTAAAAGCTGTAAATTTTATATTTTCCTTTTCCCTTTGATCAATATTTCCATTTGTTTCTTCCTTTGCCAAAATTTTTAAAAAATATTTTTATTGTAAAGATACTGTACAGAGGGGTTACAGTTACATTAGTAAGGAATGAGTACATTTCCTATCAAGCATTGTTATCCCCTCCTTTATTTTTCCCCTATTATCCATTCCTTCCCCACCTCCCCAACTCCTCCCTCCCCCACCAAGGTATAAAGTTCGTTTTCAACATAGTGTCTTGTACATCTCATTGTTACAATGGGTCAACCTGTATCCTTATTTCAGCATTTTGTTATCTCCTTTCCCTCCCCAAATTAGAAAAATGTATATATAAGATGCAGGGCACCAGAATCAAATACAGAGACAGGGGTTATACCATAGGGGGAAGAACATACAAAAGAAACAAAATAATCACATAGTGCACTAAGAAGAACAGCAACAAAGACAAAACCCCTTGTGTCCATATCTTGGGGTTCATTTCATTTAGTATCATCTTATATGGCCCTATGTGCATAGCTTTTGAACTTTCTGCTTGTCTGGTAAGATTATCCTAGATGTATACTAGTTATTGCAAATAAGAGAAACCAGAATTTTTGCCCTGAACAAATGTTAGCATTTTAAAAAGCCATTCTGTTGTCTTTATGCCCATACTTCTTACTGTAACAGTTAAACAAAATAAAATTAACTTTAATGCAAAAATTATTCCTATAATTATTGTTAGCATACCACTGATAAAAATATAAATATTTTACCATCTTTGGTAAATATATGAAAAGTTAATTGGAATTTCATTTGGATACTTTTTTCCTATTCATCTATCCTAACATGAATATTACTCACTATTAGATAGTATTTTCTTATCATATTTTAGTAAATATAAGCAATGCAATTTGTTAAATATATGCAAATCTACATGTCATTGTCATAGTAATTCTCTCTCTTTGATTTTCTTCTAAATAATAAGCCAAAACAACCTAATCTATTTTCATAATTAATTTAGTATATTTTGCTGGTACTGAAGCTTGAATTCAGGTTCTTGCACTCTTGCAAAATCTTTTTCCATTCACAGTTGGCACCCTACCACTTAATCCATACCTCCAGTACTGGGTTTTTGTTTGTTACTTGGAAATAAGAGTCTATGACTTTGTCTGTCTGGGCTGATGCAGAAACACAAGCCTCAGATCTCAGCCTCCTAACTTACAGACATGAGTCATTGGTACTTGGTTTCATAAATTATTTTAATGACTTACAAGCTAACAACTCAATTAAGTCCTTCTTCAATTTTGCCCAAAGCAAATAAATGAAAAATCACAGATTTGTGGAAGAATTATTATGTAGTCATTAGAGTTATTTAGTTTCACAATCCAGGCACTGATACATATTTCAAGTTGTCTCTTGTGGTTTTTATACCCAAAGGCAATGAGGAATGTACCCCAGCAACATCTTGGTTGTGTGACAGAAATATGTCTTGAATCCTGTAAAGTAGGGAAAAGTCCATTGCAAAAGGGGATGCCTTGACCTCAGAGGTATTTTCTAGCTGTTTAGTTTTAGACACATTGAAATGGAATTGGTGGAAATAGATTCCTTTTAAGCTCTTTTTACCTACTACTGTTTGGAAAGACTTTGTGAAGATAGGACTGAAGATTCTTTCCTTAGATGACACTGTTACCATTTCTACATCTACTGTTCCAGATGACTTTTAACAAAAATTCAAGTTTTTAATGTTAACTTTTAACTTAACTCAAATTTTTAACTTTTAACGTTAACTCAAGTTTTTAATATTAACTTAACTTTTAATGTCAACTCAACTTTTTTTTTTACTAGCTATAGGGCTTGAACTAAGGGCCTAGGCATTGTCCCTGAACTTCTTTGTGTTCAAGGCTAGCATTCTACCACTTGAGTCACAGTGTCACTTTCAGCTTTTTCTGAGTAGTTTATTGGAGATAAGATTCTTACAGAGTTTCTTGCCTGGCTGGTTTCAAACTGAGATTCTCAGATCTCAGCCTCCTGAGTAGTTAGGATTACAGGTGTGAGCTACTAACACAGCAGCAACTCAGCACTCTTTATTCTATTAGTTTCGCCATCTACAGAGTACAAGACATTTTCCTATGTCTATTGAATTCTCCATAGATTTGTACCTTAGTATTTTCAATATCTGATGAGACTGGACATATATCATTTACCAATATGTGCCACCTTCAGACTCTAAACCAAAGACATTGAGATATGTAAAACTTGCTGGGTGCATTGGCTCATGCCTGTAATCCTAGCTAATCAGGAAGCTGAAATTTGAGGATTATGGTTCAAAGCCAGCCTGAGCAGGAAAGTCCCAGTGTTAACCCCTCAAATTAAAGATAAATAGATAAATACTAGACTTCTTATTTACTTCATATATCGAATGCCTTCTGTAAATAGTTACCTTGAAGAGATGTTTTATAATTCAACTATGTTTTGACTCCTCTTATTTCCCTGTTGCATTTAGTGATTCCCAAGTACTTTCTTTTGTATGGCTTTTCCCACTCAGCCCCAATCTTGGGAATTGCACACAATGCATGTTGAGGAAGCATCTGCTCCCATTGCTTCCAGGTGTATTTCTGTCTTGCAATTTGGAACGAAGCTTCACATATAATGTTTTCCATGGTGACACATTCCCATTCGACTATAATAGAACCAGTGTCAACTCTTAACAATGTGGTAAGTTAAATAGGCTTCATAGGGCTGTCTTGGAAATTTAACATCTGCTTTAGGTAATTATTTGCATCACTCACAGAGCATGGTATTGCTACCGATCAAACTCAGGGCTTGAACTTCAAGCCCTCTACCACTGAGGCCAAACCATTAGCCCAGAAAATTTTAAATGATTACAAAGACTCCTATGGTCACCATTCTATTCTTTTTTTTTTTTTTTAGTTCTTTAGCACTAGGACTGAACTCTGGGTTCTGTCCTTACAGGGCAGGTGCTCTACCACTTAAATTGTTCTTTCAGCCTTTTATTATGAGCATTATTTTAAAGGCAGGGTCTCACTTTATGTACAGATAGGCCTGGACTACAATCCTAGTACCTTTACTTCCTCCTTGTTTCTGGGCATGACAGGTACTTCACTGTGCCCTATGATTGTACTGTACCTAGGTTATCAGGTAGAAAGCCACCCATCTCAGTCATTGAGTGAAATGGAACCTCACAAACTTTTACACCTGAGCTAGCCTTAAACTATGATCCTCTGAGCCGGGCACCGTTGGTTCACACTTGTAATCCTAACTACTCAGGAGGCTGAGATCTGAGGATTGCAGTTCAAAGCCAGCCCAGGCAGGAAAGTTTGTGAGACTCTTATCTCCAATTAACCACCAGAAAACTGGAAGTGGTGCTGTGGCTCAAGTGGTAGAGCACTAGCCTTGAGCTGAAGAGCTCAAGGACAGCGCCCAAGTCCAGAGTTCAAACCCCACAACCAACAAAAAAAAAAGAGAGAGAAAAACTATGATCCTCTGATCTCATCCTCTAAAGTATCTTGGATTATAGGCTGAGTCACTGCTCTCCATAATCACCATTCTAAAAGATATTCAATTTACATAGCCTCTAAAATGATAAGTTCACCTTCTAACACTTATTTTTCCATTCATTTCTACCTTACTGTTGTGAATTAAATTGAAAATAGCAGTTGCTCTATTGATTTCTATCTTCCCATGAAATGCCTAGTACCTTCCTTTTCTTCTTCAAAGTCAGTCCTCTGAATCACTTATTATTTAATCCTATATGAGCCTTTTCCTCTTTCCCCTCATTTTGTTCCAATCTCTTAATGATTTCATAAATCTCAAAGGAATTTAGTTCTAAATTCTTTTGAAAGACACTCATGAGATGCAACTTATGCCATACTTTATAATATAAAATCTTTTTTTACAAAGTACAATGAGGCACACTTGCCCTCTCATCTCATATTTTTTTTCAAGTTCTGGTTTTCAACTGCAAGTCTCTTATAGTCATTGAACTGGTGGATAAAAGACATGAGAAGATAAATTGCAGGAAAAAATTAGTTTCTATCAACAGCAGCAGCACCATTATCAGAAAAAAGTGTTTCTCCCTATAGAGACATATTTATACTCTCAGTAGAGTGAATATTGTACAGTCTGAAAAAGTAATTCAGTTATGTGCTTGGTTTTATCTAATTCCCTTCAGGACGTAGAGCAAAGGGGAAGCCCAAACTTCTCAAAGGATCAAAAACTCACACCTGTAATCCTATCTACTCAGGAGGCTGAGATCTGAGGATTGCAGTTCAAAGCCATCCTGGACAAGTAGTCTTTGAGACTCATATATCTACCAAACAGTGGAGCTGTGGCTCAAGTGGTAGAACACTAGCATTGAGCAACAAAGCTAAAGGACATAATGCAGGCTCTGCTTTCAAGCACCAGTACTAGCAGCAGAAAAGGGACAGACAGAGAGGGGAGAGTTAGTCAGGAATGCAGTCAGAACCTTCCATGCATATGGAAATAGGAAAAAGGAGGGGATGTTTGGGCTTGGGAGGGATCTGAGAGAATGATGAAAGGGATGATTAAGATGTATGGTGCTCATGAACTGACCTGTTGAATTGTGACCCCTTTATACAACTACTTAAAGTTAATAAAAATATAATTTAAAAAGCCAAGCCAGGTGCTGGTGGCTCATGTCTGTAATCCTAGATACTCAGGAGGCTGAGATCTGAGGACCAAGGTGCAAACTCAGTCAGGTAACTCTGTGAAACTCTTATCTCCAATAACCTATTCAAAAAAGCTGGAAGTGGTCATATATACATAGCTTTTGAGCTTTTCTGCTTGTCCTAGACATATACTAGTTATTGCAAATAAGGGAAACCATAGAAGCTATGCTTTTTTGGGCCTGGCTTACTTCACTTAACATAATTTGTTCCAAGTCTTTCCATTTCCTAACAAATGGGGCAATGTCATTCTTTTTGATGGAGTCATAGAATTCCATTGTATATATACCACATTTTCTTGATCCATTCATCTACTGAGGGGCATCTGGGTAGGTTCCATATCTTAGCTGTGGTAAATAATACTGCGATAAACATAGTTGTGCTGGTAGCCTTAGTGTGGTCTTGTTTGTGATCGTTTGGGGAAATGCCCAAAAGTGGGATTGCTGGGTCATAGGGGAGCGCTATGTGGAGTCTTTTGAAGAACATCCATACTGCTTTCCAAAGTGGTTGAACAAGTTTACATTCCTACCTACAATGCAGTAGGGTTCCCTTCTGTCCACATCCCCTCCAGCATCTGTTGTTATTAGAGTTCTTGATTATAGCCATTTTAACTGGGATGAAGTGGAATCTCAATGTTGTTTTGATTTGCATTTCTTTTATGGCTAGAGAAGTTGAGCATTTCTTTATGTGTCTATTGGGCATTCTTATTTTCTCTTCAGAGAAATTTCTCTTTAAGTCATTGCCTTACTCATGTAACTGTAACCCCTCTGTACACTATTTTTACAATAAAAACAATTTTTTTAAAAACTGGAAGTGGTGCTGTGGCTCAAGTGGTACAGTGCTCTCTTTGAGCAAAAGAAGCTTAAGGACAGCGCCCAGGCCCACAGTTCAAGCCCCATGACTGGCAAAAAAAAAAATTCCAACATTTAGGAGTCCACATAATTAAGAATATAGAGAATCTGGTGGAGGTTGGCAAATCAGAACATATGTCTTATCAAAGGAGTATGGACACTATTCAACTCAAGTAAAATTATAGCCCTTCAAATATGAGTCCAGTGTTGCCTGATCATCTAGTTTTGAAGGAAAAGTGGGAAAACTAGTTTTGTTTGGGAAACTTCAAATTTTTATTTTATTTTTAATTTTTTAAATTTTTTATTGTAACAATATTGTACAGAGGGGTTACAGTTATGTGAGTAATACAATGAGTACATTTCCTGTTGAACATTGTTACCTTCTCCTTTGTTTTTCCCCATCCAACCCTTTCCTCCCCACTTGCCCAACTCCTCCCCTGCCACCCAAAGTTGTAAAGTTCGTTTTCAATGTAGTGTCTTAAAAATATGGAACGCTTCAGGAATTTGAGTGTCATCCTTGTGCAGGGGCCATGCTAATTTTCTCTGTATTATTTCAATTTTAGTATATGTGCTGCTGAAGTGAGCACAACTTGCAAATTTTAGATGTTGATGGGTAAAGCCAGACAATAATTCCCCAATTTGTAACCTATGCCTTAGAGGTCTAAAAAGGGGATAGGGTTTCTGAGTATTTAATAAAGACCGTTCAGGTACTGGTGCTGGTGGCTCATGCCTATAATCCCAGCTACTCAGGATGCTGAAATGTGAGGATCAAGGTTTGCGGCCAGCCTATGCAGGAAAGTCTAGTTTATCTCCAATAAACTACTTAGAAAAAGTCAGAAGTGACGCTGTGACTCAAGTGGTAGAGGGAAAGCTTTGAGCACAAAAGCTTCGGGACAGTGCCCAACCCCAGAGTTCAAGCCCCAGGATCAGGAAAAAAATGACTTGTGCATTATTTATAAGCAAATTAAATGATAAAGCAAAATCATTAGATTATAAGGAGCACAGAATATTTAAGTGCCAAATAGACTGGATCTTTGCTCTTGTTTTTAACTGTTTTTTTTTTTCATTGATACTGGTTTTTGTTTTACCAAGCGTAACTTCATTGCATTTACTTTGTTCTAAGAGGGAGTATGTATCCGCAATTACTATCTTTCTCATGTACTTTCTGTAACTACTAGAACCTTGAAGAGAATGTGCATTTGTCTCATTTTTCCTGATAAAGATATTGAGATTCTGAGAAATGAATGAGCTACTCTAAGGCCACCCAGCAATAAAAGACAAAGCTGCAGTTGTGATCCCAGTCTGCTTGGCTAAAATGTATCCTCTTGCCATTATGTTTCTTTATTATTTCTCTAGTTCTGACCATTATTATTTACTCTCAAGTGCATCAACAGTTGTTAGGAACAATCATAGGATTTCCCTTAACTTCTATAGATATGCTCCAGGAAGACAACACAACACATTTAATTAATACAACCAACTCAAGACCTCAACAGCAGGAATTACATTCCCGGGATAATTTCCTAAAAGTTGAAATGCTAAGTAAAATTACCTGTATGTTTTAATAAATGTGTGTGTGTGTGTGTGTGTGTGTGTGTGTGTGTGTGTGTGTGTGCATGCTCACCAGTACTGGAGCCTGAATTCTGGGTCTGGCACTCTGTCGATGAGCATTTTTGCTCAAGGCTGGAGCTCTACCACTTAAGCCACAGTCCCGCTTCCAGCTTTTTGCTGGTTAACTAGAGAGAAAAGTCTCATGGACTTTTCTGCTTGGGCTGGCTTGGAATGCAATCCTCACATTTCAGCCTCTTGAGTAGCTAGGATTATGGGTATGAACTATAAAGAGCCGGGCCTAATAAACTTTTAAAATTTATTAGCAAATTGACCTTCAGGTACATTATGACTACCAAGTAACTTAATTCTCAGGAGTGCATGAAATAATATCTTGTTTCCCACAATGCTTCTCCTTGTCCTTTGCGTTCTCCTTCTCTTTGTCTATGGCATATTATGAGTAGTCTTAGGCAGTCTGGATTGACAATGTCAAAGCTGAATACTATATAAGTTTAAAAATTTCATTCATTCATTGTAGTACTGGAAATTATGCCCTGGGCCTTGTATGTCCAACAAAATAATGTCTCAGTTTTTTTTGTCAGTTGTAGGGCTTGAACTCGGGGCCTGGACACTGTCCCTGAGCCCCTCTTGTACTCAAGTCTAGTGCTCTAGCACTTAAACCACAGTGCCATGTCCAGTTTGTTTTTTTTGGGGGGTCCGGTTGTGGGGCCTGAACTCTGGGCCTGGGCGCTGTCCCTTAGCTCTTCAGCTCAAGGCTAACACTCTACCACTTGAGCCACAGTGCCACTTCCGGCTTTTTTTTCTGCTTATATGGAGCTAAGGAATCAAACCCAGGGCCTCATGCATGCAAGGCAAGCATTCTACCACTGAGCCACCTTCCCAGCCCCTCATGGGGACTTTTCTGCCGAAGCTGGCTTCAAACTGTGATCCTCAGATCTCAGCCTCCTGAGTAACTAGGATTAGAAGCTTGAGCCACTGGCACTGGGCTTCAGTTCTTTTTTTTTTTTTTTGCCAGCCCTGGGGTTTGAACTCAGGGCCTGGGCACTGTCCCTGAGGTTCTTTTGCTCAAGGCTAGCACTCTACCAGTTAAGCGATGGTGCCACTTCTGGATTTTTCTGTTTATGTGGTACTAATGAATCAAACCCAGGGCTTTAGGCTTGCTAGGCTTGCCTAGACACATTCCCAACACTCAGCATTTCTTTGTTTTGGTCGTGGGGCCTGTCCCTCAGCTCTTCAGCTCAAGGCTAGCACTCTACCACTTGAGCCACAGCGCCACTTCTGGCTTTTTCTGCTTATGTGGTGCTGAGGAATCGAACCCAGGGCCTCATGCATGCAAGGCAAGCACTCTACCACTGAGCCACCTTACCAGCCCCCCTCAGTTGTTTTTTTTGGGGGGGTTCTGGTCGTGGGGCCTGAACTCTGGGCCTGGGCGCTGTCCCTCAGCTCTGCAGCTCAAGGCTAGCACTCTACCACTTGAGCCACAGTGCCACTTCCGGCTTTTTTTCTTTTTGTTTATGTGGTGCTGAGGAATCGAACCCAGGGTCTCATGCATGCAAGGGAAGCACTCTACCACTGAGCCACCTTCCCAGCCCCACCTCAGTTGTTTTTTAAGTTCAAGAAAAGAAAACTTTTTTTCCTATTCCTTTTCTTCTAAATTTCACTGTAAGATACTTTTTGTAAGATACTGGTTAATGGTACCTACTTTCCCCGTGGAGTGTTCTGTTTTTGCAACAATTTATAAAATGTGGATTTATGTCTTTCCATTTATAGTTTTTCTTCTTTGTTTTAGAAAGTTTGTTATAATGGTGAAATTATATAAAAATGTGTTCTGATATTTTTCTGTAAATTTCCTGATTTAAATTCTAATCTATAGTTTATTTTGATATTTAACATATAGATTCATAGATGGCATTCTTTCATAGTGTCCCAAACTCTTATGTGCTTCTATTTTTCTGATACCACATCTATTGTTTTGACAAGATTTGGTAAGAGAGAAGGTAAGAACAGGCTTAGCTGCCATCTGGAACAATACAGCTGATTTTTGGAAATATTTAATTTTGTGTTCATTTCCCTCATGTCTCTTATTTGCTGTTAAGGTTTTTCTACTGTTTCTAAATAAATTTTGGCCATAAATATCTTCCTAGAAAAGTAATACAGTCATAGTTTTTCTTTGCTAGTTCATTTTAACTCTGTATTTTATTAGCCAAGATTGTTACAAAGTATTCCCTTATAATTTTCAAACATATGTCCTTCATATGGTCACACAATACTAGTTTTTCTGTATTTGTCTGTTGCTCACTCTTTAAATTTTGAATAATTAATGCTGTGTTTCTCACTAATAAAGAGTTCTAACTTAAAACATTGCAACATTGATTTGATTGTAATTTACTTTTGCATTACAGATTGGAATAATGGGAAAAAAATCAAGTCACATAATCTATGAAATAAATGAACACAAAGACCTGTGCTTATCGAAGACTCCGGGAAGGGGGAAAGGGGAAGAGGGAGTGTGTTTTTGTTTTTCCATTGTGTACATTGGTGAAGAAATTGTAAGCTAAGAGTCACTGAAATAATAATGGGTATCTATTTGTTTTTTTCTTTTATTTTGGTGTGTGTGTGGGTGATCGTGAGGCTTTACCTCTGGGCCTGGGTTCTGTCCCTGAGCTCTTTTGCTCAAGGCTAGTGCTCTACTACTTGAGCCATAGCGCCACTTCCAGTTTTCTGGTGTTTAATTGGAGATCAGAGTCTTATGGACTTTGCTGCCTGAGCTGGCATTAAACAGTGATCCTCAGATCTCAGACCTCTGAGTAGCTAGGAGTATAGGCGTGAGCCACCAGCGCCCAGCTTGTTTTCTTAAAAGTTCTTAGGTTTATTTATATTATGTTTTATTGTATGCTCATTAATGTTTACCTTTATTATTTTGTATCTGACATTTCATTTCTCTCTTAATTTATTTTTTGTTTTCTTTCTCATTTGAATGCTTAATTCACTTATATTCACTATTGTTTAAATGAACAAATTTGAGTCTGACTTTATCCATATATTCCACAGTAAATCAAATACTATTAAACTGGAGCTTGATAAGAATATAGGTTCTTTCACAGCACTTCAATTTGTTTGGAATAAAGTCTAGATATCTTCATTCTTTCATTAACAAAAATTCTGTTGTACTAAGAATTGAACCCAGGAACTCCTGCAAAACATCTCTACAACTGAGCCAAGGCCTATAATCCTTTGTATCGTTTCCCAAGTAGGTGAGATTATAGGCCTAAACAGCTATTACCCACAGTTGAAATCTGTATTCTTAGCCAGTTCCTAACAAGAGAATGGTAATAATTGAGGTACATATGTAATTGTTGAAATATACATTTTCATTCATTTTTATAAATTCATACAATAAGAAGTTTGATTTATATTTTGTCTCAAAAATGCTCAGTTTTGCAGGGTGCCAGTAGTTGTAATCCTAACTACTCAGGAGACTGAGATTTGAAGATCAGGTTCCAAGCCACCATGGGCAGGAAAATCTGTCCATGAGACTCTCTTTTTTTTTTTTTATGAGACTCTTATCTTCAGTTTAACCACCAAAAGCCTGAAGTGGGACTATGGGTCAAATGGTAGAATCCTAGGCATCAGCAAAAAACAGCTCAGAGACAGTGCCCTGGCTCTGAGTTCAAGCCCCAGAATCAACACACACACAAAAGTGCTATTTTATGTTAATTTTCAAGTGGTTGTTTTTCCCCCTCATGCCTTCATTATTAATATCTACCTTTATTCATTTGAAATGAAAGATGGCCTGTGACATTTTCTCAATGTCTCATTTTATTTTGAGAAAATTTAAAATACTATATCATAAAACATATGAATTCTTATAACCTAGGATTAACTATTGTTGATATTTGGTCATATTTGCTTCCATTTTAAAGATAAAATACATTTTTACAGATTTAAGTTCTCTGAATCCTATTCCATTTCCTCTCCTTTATTGGTTTAAGTTTGGTATATGACTCCTTATAGTTTACTTCTTTTTGTTTTCATTCTTTAGCCATGGTGGGAATTGAACATAGGGCTTCACAAATGCTACTCAAGTGTTCCTCCATTGAGCTACATATCCATAAGTCTTCTACATTTCTTGGGGCTGGTAAGGTGGCTCAGTGGTAGAGTGCTTGCCTTGTATGCATGAGGCCCTGGGTTCAATTCCTCAGCACCACATAAGAAAAAAGAAAAAAGCCAGAAGTGGCGCTGTGGCTCAAGTGGTAGAGCGCTAGCCTTGGAGCTGAAGAGCTGAGGGGCAGAGCCCAGGCCCAGAGTTCAGGCCCCATGACCGAACCCCACCAAAAAATAAAAAATAAAAATAAATAAATTAAGTAGTATTTCTTATTCTGGGCTGAGAAGGTGGCTCAGTGGCAGAGTGCTTCTCTTGCATGCATAAGACTCTGGGTTCCATTCCTCAGCACCACAAAAGCAGAAAAAGCCAGAAGTGGTGCTGTGGCTCAAGTAGTAGAGTGCTAGCCTTGAGCTTAAGAGCTGAGGGACAGTGCCCAAGCCCAGAGTTCATGGCCCATGACCGACAAAAAATAAAGAAAAGAAAAGAAAAAGAATATTTCTTATTCACTTGACTGCATGTATAGACACCATAGAGTGATGCTAGGTATGTGGTAATTAATTAGGTTTTGGAGATCTATACATAATTTGCTTAAAGTTATTAATTTAACTCTGAATTATATTATCTGCATTAACTATACTACATATACTGTCATATTACTATACTATAATATACTATAATTACTATAATATTGATTGATATCACATAACTATATTTGTTCCTTATCTCCAGATTTATTGAGATCTTTGTGACCTAATGACTTTAAAATGTTAGTAAATAGTAAATTGGGAAAAAAGATTTTCACTGCGGCTTAAATCAGAATTTGAAATATATATATGTTTGAAATTATTTCTATTATTCATCCTTTCTTCATCAATGCTTCTACATTTTTATTTATCTCACTTAAAGCGTAATGAATCAGGTTTTTAAATGTCTACCACCACTATTGTGTGCCTGTCAATTTGTACCTGTATTTTCCACCTGAAATATCTATTTTTTAAATTATAACTGCAGTGATTGGTAATTAAAAAAACATTCAAAATCTTATAATAGAAAATAGGAATTATTCATAATTCAAAATTCACAAATCACTATCATTACACTAATTTACAACCTTCCATATATATTTTGCACATACACATACAAGTTGTTTAAAATCAGCTTTAAAATATAATTAATTGATTTTTATACTGAATTTTTATGCCTATATTGTTCTTAATTGTGTAGAAATATATGAAGCCAACATTGAAAACACTCCACGATTTTCCTGTCAGTGCAGTGTATTTTATGAACACCTTTAAAGATATTTTAGATCACATGAATTAACCATCCATCTTTAAAACACGTTGCATACTATTTTATTGTGTAGTAAAATCATAGTATGCTTGACTCACTCCACGTAAACACATTTAAAAATATTTATTATTTCTTAAATGCTACAGTGTAAATGCATTTTATACATACGTATTTTTACATCCTCATCCGATCGTTTTCTTAGAGGAGGTCTGTAGATGAGGTATTTCTAAATAAAGGCAGAATTATTGAAAATGTCCACTTGTATTTTCCAACTACCCTGTGATGAAAACGATTTACACTTTCAACTAGCATGAGAGTGCATTTTCTGGGCTCTCGGTCAACAATCTTTATCATTATTTTTCATCTTTGCTAGTGTGATAAACCGAAAGTAAAAATCTCATTGTTTTAATGGGATTTTCTTTGATTGCTAGTGAGTTTAAACGCCCTTTTATATGCCTATTGGCCATTTGCACTTCTTTTGTAAAATGCACGGCTCCTGCCCTGTCTTCTTCCCTTCCCCCCCTTGGGGGTGTTCCACGTCCCTTTTTGCTTTGTCAGAGCTCTTTACTATTCAATTTTCGTCTTTTACATGGGATCCGTTCAATCCAGGTTTTCATCCTTTCCCTGCCTTACAGATTGCATATATATATATATATATGTATATATACATATACACATCTACGTGTGTATGTATGTATGTATGTATGTATGTATGTACATTCTCCATTGGTTTTTCAATGCCTTTTTAAAAAAAAAAAACTGGTTCCCGGTCCCCGTTCTCAATCTCCCTCCCTCCTCCCTCCATTCCCTGTTCCTTCCCTTCCCCCCCTCCCTCCTGCCTTGCCTCTCCCCTATTCACTGATCATCTAGTGTCGTGTCCATTCCCTTCTCTGTCTTTGTTTGTTTCTCTCTCCCCCTCTTTTTTTTTTCCTTCCCCTTTCAGTCAGTGCAGAAGTTTTTAATTTCCACCGAGTCAAATCTATCCATCAGGGCCTGGCGCCGCGTCAGCAAAGTGGGGCGGGGAGGCGGGCACGGAGCTGGGGGAGGGGCCGGGGCGGGGAGGAGCAGGCGGAGCGGCTGCAGGAGTTGCTGGGAGTGCGCGCGGTCAGATCACAAGGCGGCGGAGGAGAAGGCCCAGAGACCTGAGCTCCGAGACTTCAACCGCGGCCTACGCCGAAGCCCAGTCTCCATCCAAGGACCGGGGGAACCGCAGTCTCCATCACTGAGGTACCGTGCTCCGCGCTGCTCGCCCGGCCAGACCCAGCCCCGCTGCAGCGGCGCCTCTTTCCTTCCTCTTTCCCTCGCTCTCTCGCTCGCTCGCCAGCGCCTTCCCTGCCCGCCTGCGTCACCGCGGCCGCCATGGCTGAGAACGGCGAGAGCAGCGGTCCCCCGCGCCCCTCCCGCGGCCCAGCTCCGGCCCCAGGCTCGGCAGCTGCTACTCCGGCCGAGCCCAAAATCATCAAAGTCACTGTGAAGACTCCCAAAGAGAAAGAGGAGTTCGCGGTGCCCGAGAATAGCTCGGTTCAGCAGTTTAAGGAAGCGATTTCGAAACGCTTCAAATCCCAAACCGATCAGCTTGTGCTGATTTTTGCCGGAAAAATCTTAAAAGATCAAGATACCTTGAGCCAGCATGGCATCCATGATGGACTGACCGTTCACCTTGTCATCAAAAGCCAGAACCGACCTCAGCAAGGCCAATCCACCACGCAGCCTAGCAGTGCCGCGGCAACTACTACTACCACCACGGCATCGACTCCCAGAAGTAACACCACACCTACTACCACAAATAGCAACCCGTTTGGGTTGGGGAGCCTGGGAGGACTTGCAGGCCTTAGCAGTCTGGGTTTGAGCACCACCAACTTCTCTGAGCTTCAGAACCAGATGCAGCAGCAGCTCATGGCCAGCCCTGAGATGATGATCCAAATCATGGAAAATCCCTTTGTTCAGAGCATGCTTTCGAATCCTGATCTGATGAGGCAGCTCATTATGGCCAATCCACAGATGCAACAATTGATTCAGAGAAACCCAGAAATCAGTCATCTGCTCAACAACCCAGATATAATGAGGCAGACTCTCGAAATCGCCAGGAATCCAGCCATGATGCAAGAGATGATGAGAAATCAAGATCTGGCTCTCAGCAATCTCGAAAGCATCCCAGGTGGCTACAATGCTCTACGGCGCATGTACACTGACATTCAAGAACCGATGCTGAATGCCGCACAAGAGCAGTTTGGGGGTAACCCCTTTGCCTCAGTGGGGAGCAGTTCCTCCTCTGGGGAAGGTACTCAGCCTTCCCGCACAGAAAATCGGGATCCACTGCCCAACCCTTGGGCGCCACCGCCGGCTACTCAGAGTTCTACGACCACCAGCACCACTACAAGCAGTGGCAGTGGATCTGGCAGCAGCTCCAGCAATACTACCGGGAACACTGTGGCTGCAGCTAATTATGTTGCTAGCATCTTCAGTACCCCAGGAATGCAGAGCCTGCTGCAACAGATAACTGAAAACCCTCAACTGATTCAGAATATGCTGTCGGCACCCTACATGCGAAGCATGATGCAGTCGCTGAGCCAGAATCCAGATCTGGCTGCACAGATGATGCTGAGTAGCCCACTGTTTACGGCCAATCCTCAGCTGCAGGAGCAGATGCGTCCTCAGCTCCCAGCTTTCCTGCAGCAGATGCAGAATCCAGACACACTGGCAGCCATGTCAAACCCGAGAGCAATGCAGGCTTTAATGCAGATCCAGCAGGGGCTACAGACATTAGCCACTGAAGCACCTGGCCTCATTCCAAGCTTCACTCCAGGTGTGGGGGTGGGGGTGCTGGGAACGGCCATTGGCCCTGTGGGCCCAGTCACTCCCATAGGCCCCATTGGCCCTATAGTTCCTTTTACCCCCATAGGCCCTATTGGGCCCATAGGACCTACTGGCCCTCCTGCAAGCTCTCCTGGCACCACCGGCTCTGGTGGCCCCACTGCGCCCACTGTGACCAGCTCTGCACCCAGTGAGACCACGACTCCAACATCGGAATCTGGACCCAACCAGCAGTTCATTCAGCAAATGGTGCAGGCTTTGGCTGGAGCAAATCCTCCACAGCTGCCGAATCCAGAAGTCAGATTTCAGCAGCAACTGGAACAGCTCAACGCCATGGGGTTCTTAAACCGTGAAGCAAACTTGCAGGCCCTAATAGCAACAGGAGGCGACATCAATGCAGCCATTGAGAGGCTGCTGGGCTCCCAGCCATCGTAATTACATTTCTGTACCTTGAAAAAAATGTATCTTATTTTTGATAATGGCTCTTAAATCTTTAAACATACATACACACACACACATCTTGCTTTACTTTCATTATGATTCTTTTAAATCTGTCTAGTTATAAATCTAATATGATGCATTTTAAGGTGGAGTCCTTCACTAGCTTTTTCCCTCCTTCCCTTTCCTCTCCCCTCCTTCCCTCCCGCCTCTCTCCCTCCCCCATCCTTCCCTCTCCTCTTCTTTTTTCCCCTCCTGCCCCTCCTTCTCCTCGCCCCTCCCACCCACCCTCTCTCCCTTCCCGCCTGCCCTCTCCCCTCCCTCTTTGTTTCCTTCCTTCCTTCTTTCCTTCGTTTGGTTTCCTTCCTTCTCTGTCTTGAATGGTGGGAATCAATGCTGTTTCACTCAAAAGGTGTTGCATGCAAACACTTCTCTTTATTCTGCATTTATTGTGATTTTTGGAAACAGGTTAACAGCCTTCACAGTTGGGTGAACAAGTTTTGTCCTACAGATGTCCAGTTTATTTGCATTTTAAACATTAGCCTATGATAGTAATTTAATGTAGAATGAAGATATTAAAAACAGAAGCAAATTATTTGAAGCTCTAATTTGTGGTACAATATTGCTTATTGTGACTTTGGCATGTATTTTTGCTAGCAAAATGCTGTAAGATTTATACCATTCATTGGTCGTTTTTGCTATTATTTGTACACAGTACAGTAAGCACAATTGGGACTGTACATCTAGAAGTATTACTGTAGAATCTGAGCAGAATATGTGTAACCCAAATAAGAAAGAACGTGAGAACTATTTCTGGATTTAGGTATGTGTCACAATTTTGTAGAATCTTACAGCATATTTGATAAATTTCTCAGTGAAAATGTTGGCTAGGCAAGTTCAGTTAAAATATAGTAGAAATGTTTATCCTGGTATCTCTTAAGTATACATTAATTGTACAGAAAACTTAAACAGTGTAACATTGTGTCACCATTTGCAGATTGACTGTATATGACTTAATCTTTGTGCACCCTGAAGGATCAGTGTAGTAATGCCAGGAAAGTGCTTTTTACCTAAGAGTTCCTTCTCAGCTTCTCCCATAAAGAGACCCTAATATGCATTTTGAGTTGTAATTGGAAATGTAACTTTTACTGGAAGTGTCATGTGATGTTTGCATTACTTTAACTGCTATGTATAAAGGAAAGTGTATCTTTTGACCTTATCAGTTATTTCTCTTGTGCACAGGGAAAATGCATTAAAAATGACTAAAAAAAATAAAAAAAATTAAAAATGGATAAATCTTTTCCTTTTTTTGCCTTCTGACCCTAGAGTCAAGTTTAGGTATGTTAGACTACACCAAGAGAATATAGGTTACCTTTAAACTGTTTCTTTGAAAAATTTTCCCATATCTGAAATCATTTTGATTTTGATTTAAGTATTCTAACTTACTTTCCCCCAAAGGCTATCTAATTTAGTTGATATTTTTCTCTTCCCCCCACATTTGAAATATACAAATTCATAGTTTTTTGTTTGAGATCTCTTTAGTTCCACTGAACATTGTAACCCTGGTATACCATCCAGCCTGTAGTTATTGAGTTAGAAATATGATTTCATGTTATATAGGGTGAGTCTTTTCCACACATATATAAAATTTTCTGACAGTTCTGACATGTTTATTTTTATCAGATGAGCACTGCAGTTTTCCCAACAGTTGAAAATTTGGTGCACTCATTTTAAATTAAAATAGTGGTTAAGACCTATACAATTATATTGCTTTCCAGAAACATGTTGCTTTATTTTTAAAACTTTTTATATCCATCAAGAGGTTTTTATTTAAGTCCTGTATAACTTGTGACAGCTATATTTCCAGGTAATATACACTTGTAGCAAGCACACTGATACTACTAATGGGAACTCCTTTGTGGTTAGTTTGTGCAATATAGGAGATTTATTTTCTTATGAAAACATTAGTTTTAGATACTCAGTTAATCCTTAGTTTTTTATGTAGCAAGCAATTGATCACATAACGATAAATTATATGTTCTCTTTTTCAAAATTTCCAACATAGTTACTGACTGCATAGGCTAAATACATTTTCTAACAGGGCTAAATATTTTAACCAGAATATAACTCCTGCAGCAGTTCTAAATGGAGTTATGAAAAAAATCCTCTAGGAGGCAAGTTCATCAACACTGTATATTCCAGTCCTTGTTATGTTGTACAATAAATATTGGTTATTATATTTTTAATATTAAGGTTAAAAAATATATACCTATTTATATTTGGCCTATCATGTTTCTCAGAACAAAAACTTAGGCAGTGGTAATTTATTATTTCACTCCTATATGGTACTAGAAACTTGAAACATCCTACAAATATACTTACACAATATGTTGAAGAACTTTAAAGATTTAGATAATTATAGAAATAAATACTAAAGCTAGAGGAATAGCAATAAGTCAGTGGGCATAAGAACATGGATATTGTATGAGGCCTCGCTCAGTCAGTTTAGCAGATAAGTTTCATTACACATTCAAGGTACAGAACATTCTTCCTTAGTTAGCTTTGCCAAATATTTAATTTTAATATGTTTGGTTTTTCTTCCTGAAAAGGTCAAAGACTTTATTAAGTCTATTATTTTTTTCTGCTTTCTAGTTCATTTGGTATTTAAAATAACTTTTTAGCCTCTTTTAAATTAGGTTTACATGTTCTTCCTCCTATCTCTTATGTGCTATGATTTTTCTCATATTGCAGGTTCTTTTTATACTCTTAATTTAATTTTATTTTCATCTACTATTGGGACATGATTTATCATACCATTTATTCAGCATTGAATCAAAAGGTATATATCCTGATTTACTGTTCCATTACCACCAGTAAGAGTAGAGTGACTCCTCATATCATTGCTTACTGGGTTATAACCCTCTAATTTTCTGGGTTGTGGAAATTTATATTACAGACTAAGCAATTCCACACGATATGGTGGTAGAGAGGGAACTAAGACGAGACAATCTGAGCAGGAGGATTTCACCACCAGGAGAACTTCACCACCTGAAATTTCACTTTGCTCCTTTGTCTGCCACTGCAGGTACATGCTGGTATGATGTATACTTTCTCCATTTAGTGTGGGTGGAGTGGTCAGTAGGGGGCAGATACACACACTAAAATACCTTACTTGTTCACTAAAGGGGCCTCTTGCATCAGGTTAAAACCAAGTCAGTTGAGAAACTGTGATCAGGAGACACTGCTATTTGGGTGTGGCTAACCTTGCCCTCTTAGAAAGGGCAGCTTGCTTTAAAGTATTTTGATCTGCAGTGTCAAAATAGGAACAAATGGAGAAAAATTGCTGTAAGGACCTAGCCCAGGGATCAGCGTTGCAAGGGCAAGAGAAACATGTGAGCTGTGTCTCATGATCACAAAGGGTCTCAAATTCAGATTTTTAATATTATCCTCCAATGACTTATACTTGGAATCCTAGCTACTCAGGAGGCTGAAATCTAAGAACTGTGGTTCAAAACCAGCCTGGGCAGGAAAGCCCATGAGACTATCTCCAATTAATTACAGAAAACCAGAAGAGGTGCTGTAGCTCAAGGTGTAGGGTGCTAGCCTTGAAGAAAGGGAGCTCACGGACAGCATCCAGGCCCAGAGTTCAAGCTCCAGGACCAGCATAAAATGATGATGATGATGAGGATGATGATAAATAATCTAGCTCCAGCCAAAGAGTCAGACTTACCTGATTACAATTTTTTTAAATCATTTTGTTTAACTTAGTAAATGCAAAAGTATAGACTCTGATGAGTCTGACATTTCTAATTTGTATTTTATTTAAAAATATACATTGGGAGGTGTCAATGCAATAGATATAATGCAATATTCCCCTAGTTCTAAGATTTTTCTCATCCTGGCCTCTTTCATTGTCTTCACCCTTCACCTCTCCCCAGTCCTTGTAAAATTAAAAAGCAGTATTTATTTTACAAGTGATGCTTAATTCACCATTGTTTTCTCCATCCAGTCCTTATTTATTTAAACTAGAAAGTTTAAATGGTTTTCTGCCATGATTTTCCTCATATGTCAGAATATCACATAACTTTCTCAAGTTAGTAATATTTAACATGGCTGCACTAATATTATGTGTTTCAGAATTTAATTGAGAGTTCTGGTCTTCTTGTTATTTCTACAGGTTTTATTAAGATTTTTGTCTCCCAGTTGATTTGTGGGAGGAAGAGCAAATATTAAGAATCTATTCTTATGTTATTTTCCCCCAAATCTGTTAATGGACTTGAGGGGAAAACAAGTTAGTAAATGTAGAAAAGAGAAACATAATCTGGCAGACATCACACAAGCCATACCAATGAGCCTATTTTTACTAAGTAATGGACATGAATGCCTAGGCTTTATAAATTTTGAGGATGGGTGAAAACCCTTGCTAAAGCAGCTTTAAACCCTTAAACTGAGCAGTTTGGAAAATCTAGCCTAAAAAAAGATATGTTTCTGAACATATAAGGACAATATTATTTGCCAAATGAGTATGAATTGAGGCATAAAGATCCAGCTGTACTGAGCTATTTGAGCATGGGATGAGGATCTCTAAGATAACACTTTCAAAATCCAATTTTAGAACTACTTGGCCTAATATGACCTTACAAACCTGATTTCAGAGAAACTTCACTATGTCATTATTAAAACAATAATTGATAAGCATGATAGAGGAAAATAGATGGTTGCTTTCTTCTAACATGGAGTTTATGACTGTCAACACTAAATTTCTCTCAGATTGGGATAGTCATAACCATTAACATAGTCCCTTATGTTCAACTATTATAACTTCATAAGATGGCACTGCTATTATCCTCTCCAGTTTATAGGTAAGAAAATAAGCTGACGTTAAATAATTCCACAAGCTCACACTGCTATTAAATGGCAGGGTCAATATTTAAGCCCAGTTCTGAGATTTCAGTGTGTTAGCCAGTACACTATACACCCCCTCTAATTATACTAAGCCACATTGGTCTGTTTATTAATCTATCAGATTTTGTGATTTGTATACTAGCAGGCAGACCTGGATGTTCAGTTTTGCTGCTATTTGCACTAGAACAGGTTACACAAAAATATACATGTGAAATTCAGCTTTGTCACAGATCAATAACTGAAAGTTAGAGCTTTGCTTTTCTGGCTTTCAAGTTATGACTAGTATTTGAAACTGCCCTTTAATACATCTGTGCATGATGGCCTAATACTTACAGTATGTCTCTAAATTGGCAATCACTTGGGCCACTTGTGCTTCAGCTGCTTTGGAGGATGATTGCTGCCTTCCAGAGACCTAGGAGGCAGTAAACACTGAGTACCCCACTAAGGCATTTGACAGTTCCTAAAAGTATCCTTGAAAATTAAATAGATTAACATCAATTTGATGATAATGGCTGGACAACATATGAATTTGTAATTTGGACTGATGAGTGTTCAACAGTGTACTGGTAAATATGGACAGAAATTTCTTACTTCAGGTCTGTCCCACGGAGGTTATATTTAATGACTAGCATGAAAATAGCAATTTGCATGTCTGTCCCGTTGCAGAAAATATAGAAGTAGATGGCAGAATAAATGTGTTGAACATTAGTTCATTAGTAAGACCCTCAAAGTCCTTAGAAGCTGAGAAAGAAATCTAAATCTAGCAGGAATAAATTACATAGAATCAACTATAAATTGCTGTATGTATTTCAAAAGCTCAGTTATCAAGACTTGCCTGCTACGTGGCTTAATAGCATCTATGCCAAAGATGTTGATTCTAATTCACCATGAGATCACCATGAGTTATTGATATGAGGTTACAGGTCATCCATGTATAATGAAATTTTAGGCTTCATTAACAGGCATGGTGCCTAAAACAAAGAAGGAATATTTTGTTCTGTACTTGATAGTTTATGTTGGGAGATTGGATCACATCAGAGTGTAACAATTAAAATGGACACAAACTTCTGGAAAGTGACCACAGTGGAGACTAAATTACAAGCAGACACAGAGAAATTATTTTAGGTCAAGAATGCTTTAAGTCTAAAGAAGAGTTTGGATATTTTCAAGTAATTGAAGACATAGGACGCAAAAGAGCAGTGACATTTACTTGGAGTACCTCCAGAGGGCAGATTAAGGCAGATGATACAAGGTATCAGAATTTTGGCTTTACTGTTAGGAACTTCTAGCAATTAATTGAAGATACTTTTCATTCTGATGATATTTAAGCAGAAACTCACTTTTTGGAAATGTTCCAAGAAGATATGATGCACCAGGTAGAACTTTGGAGTAGAGAATGTCCAAGATTCTTTGCAAAGTTTCTCATGGAAGTTGCAAGGTCTGGGCTCATAGTTGTTTCTGGATGAAATCAGGTTACCCAGACTTCTATCCTGCATTTCATAGTTGAATAAACAGCAAGCTCAGAAGTAGACCATACACCTGTGTTGATATAGACAAAGCAAATTTATTGTTAATATTATTTTTAATGCTATACCTAGGAAAAGGAACCAAAGTACCAGATCTTAAACTAAATGTCATGAAGTACTGAGAACATGGTGATGGGGAAATAATAGGGGTGCTTCTGTTAAATGATTCTGGTTAAGGAGGGTACAAAGGTACTCTGATCTTTTTTTTTTCTTTATAGTATTCCCATACCCTGAAGTTTACAGGGTGAGAGGAAGCTGAAACGGATGGAAAAATGTAATGTCATAGCAGAGGCCATTTTTTTTGTGTGCTATTACTCAGGCTTGAACTCAGGGCCTGGATAATGTCCTTTAGTTTTTTGTACGTGGCTTTAAATAAAAATTGAATTTAAATAGTTTTAGATTTACATGAAAAATTTTAAGACAGTTCCCATATACTTTATACTAACTTTTTCCCTGTTGTTGATCTTACATTAGTATGGTGTATTTGCTATAAAATGAATAAATAAATAAATAAAGCTAGGTGCCAGTGGCTCATGCCTGTAATCCTAGCTACTCAAGAGGCTGGGATCTGGGGGTTGCAGTTAAAAGCCAGCCAGCCCAGGCAGGAACATCCATGAGACTCTTATCTCCAATAAACCACCAGAAAACCAGAAGTGGCACTGTGGCTTAAGTGGTAGAACACTTGCTTTGAGCTGAAGAGCTCAGGGACAGTGCCCAGGCCCAGAGCTCAAGCCCTACCACTGATAAAAATAAAAATAAAAGCAAATCAATAAATTATTAAGTATAGATTTTATTCATATTTCCTTAGTTTTCACCTAATATTTTTTCTGCTCATGCAAACCATCTAGGATGCCATATTATTTATATTTAGTCATCTCATCTCCTTAGATTCTTACTGTGACAGCATTTCAGACTTGTCTGGTTTCTGATAATATTCACAGACTTAAGAAGTGCCTATATTTTGTGTGATGTCCTCAATTAGAATTTATCTGGTATTTGTTCTCACAATTAGGCTGGTGATATGGATCTTTTAAAGCAACATCGCAGAGGTAAAATGCCATTTTTATCATATCATATCAAGTGTCAGCATGACCTTACGGATATTGACACTGATCACTTAGTGGAGGTAGTATCAGTTGGAATTTGTGTGTGTGTGTGTGTGTGTGAGAGAGAGAGAGAGAGAGAGAGAGAGATGCCTTGGGGCTTAAACTCAGAACCTCAGTACTGTCCCTGAGCTGTCAAGGCTAGTGCTCTACAACTTGACCCACAGCTACACTTCTGGATTTTTCTGAATAGTTTATTGGAGATAAGAGTGTCACAAACTTTACTGCACAGGCTGGCTTCGAACTGTGGTTCTCAAATCTCAGCCTCTTGAGTAGCTAGGATTATAGGTGTGAGCCACCATCACCTGGCCAGTTGGGTTTTTGGAGATTTGGTTTGGTTTGTTTTTTGTGCCATTATTGGGGAATGAACTCAGGGCCTTGCATTCTCACTTGGCTCTTTTGCTGAGTACTCTACTGGTGTTGTACTTATTGAATAATTCCTGCAGTTTTGGCTTTTTGCTTTTAATTGGAGGTTAGAGTCTCCAGGATTTGCCTACCCTGGATGGTTTCAAACCTTGATCCTCATATCTCCACCTCCTAAGTTGCTAGGATACAGGTGTGAATCACCTTGTCAGAGACAGTGTTAGTTTTATTCTCTTAAAAAGTTACTCACTTTCTCTCCTTCCATTTCTTTCTTTATATTGTCTTAAACTAGTTATACAGAGGAGGAGTTCATTGTTTCATTTTCACATGTTTTCAATATTTTCTAATTAATCTCACCCCTTTTATCACTATTCCCTTCTCGATTTACTGTATTCTTTTGATGGTAGTTTCTATGTGAAACCCGTACTTGGTTGGAAAATTATGCACCACTTTCTTGAAATTAGAATATCTGCATAATTGATACAGAAATTTGAATGGGAGATTTATTGCCAAAATTTATTTATGTAATCATGTATTTATGTCAGTATGGACTCAAGAATATTTTTTTTACACGTTGGGTTATAACACAATTAATGATTTGTTCCTCCATATTTCTAGCTGTGGCCATTAATTGCTGTGTGGGGTTGACATCTAAGGCCTTTGACCCATCTGTGTCAATTGATTGATTGATTGATTGATGGTCCTTGGGTTAGAACTCTGGGCCTGGGAGCTGTTTCTGAGCTTCTTGTGCTCAAGCCCAGCGCTCTACCACTGGAACCACAGCACTACTTACTGCTTTTTCTGTGACTAATTGGAGGTAAGAGTCTCAGAGACTTTCCTGCTTGGGCTGGCTCTCAACCATGATCCTCAGAGCTCAACCTCCTGAGTAGGTGAGATTATAGGTATGAGCCACTCTAATCTGGCCATGCATATTGTTTTTAGAAATTATGTTCTTCCTTACTATCACTACTAGTTTTTCTAGGATCACTTTGTATACTTCCTATTCTTCTCTTAGAATTCCAGGTTTCATTTTGAAGAGATTTGCAAGCTGGAGTGGCTCATGCCTATAATCCTAGCTATTCAGGAGGCTGAGATCTGAGGATCCTGGTTCAAAACCAGCCTGGTCTTGATAGCCAATTAACCACTAAAATAAAGCTGGAAGTGCAGCTGTGGCTCAAGTGGTAGAGTGCTAGCTTTGAGCAAAAAAGCTCAGGAACAGCACCCGGGCCCTGAGTTCAAACCCCATGACTGGCACAAAAAATTATATTAGAAGCGAACATCTAAATTTTAGGCATGCTTGTTGTGACTGGGATTTAATTGATTCCAGACCCTCTCAGCAAACAAATCAAAGACATATGTGTATATATGTCTCCATAAATAGTTCTTTTATATATAATCACCTACATCTTTTTTTAAGCCAAATGTGATTTTACTGATATGCCAAGTATAATCTGTTACCCCAAAGGTAATTAATGGCTGGTCATCAGTGGATGACCAGTAGTCTTAGTCACTTAGGAAACTGAGGTCTGAGGATTGTGGTTTGAAGCCAGCAGGAAAATCCACGAGACCCTTATTTCCAATTATCCACCAAAAAGCCAGAATTGGAACGTGGCTCAAGTGGTAGTGTGCCAGTTTTAATCAAAAAAGCTAAGAGACAGTAACTAGGCCCTGAGTTTGGGCCCAGCAGCGCACATGCGCACGTATACACACACACACACACACACCACACACACACACACACACACACACACACACACACAGAGAGAACAATTAATAATCCATGTGGATCATCCAAGTCATCTTTCATTACTTATTTGTAAACTTTTATTGAAACAGTGAGAAACCATGTTCTCTCATGAATAGCAGCATCAGAAATAATAATCTGTAACTTACAGCAGGGAAATAACCTCATCAAATAAAGTATAGTACTTATGTATGGTTGGTTTACTTTTAGACTTACAGATTCCATTTGTTTCCCAAGTCACTTAAATATGCACTTTTTATATACTTCAATGAAATTTTCATACACTTTAATATATTCTTTCACATTGTGCATTTTATCTCTAAGAGCCCTCAATCTCCTAAATGAATTTTGAAAAAAATATTGTATACATAAAGATTCATTTTTAGACTGGTGCCCTTGAGCTCACACCTGTTATCCTAGTTTCACAGGAGGATGAAATCTAAGAATCCTGGTACAAAGCCAGTCTGGGCAGAAAAGTTCATGAGGCTCAACTCCAATTAACCAACAAAAGCCGGAAGTGAAGGTATGACAGTGTACCAGCCTTGAGCAAAAAGCCAAGCAAGAGCATGAGGCCCTGACTTCAAGCCCTAATACCAACACACACACACACACACACACACACACACACACACACTCTTTATGCCTAAAAGTATTTTGACAAATGAATAATACCATGTATTTACCATTTCAGTATCATATACTTCCCTTAAAAACTCATCTCTAATTCACTTACCTCTGGAAATGACCAAACTTTTATTTGTTTTTTTAAATTTAATTTTATTTTATTTGTGAACATACTGTACAGAGGGGTTACAATTACATGGTGACCAAACTTTTTATTGTCACTAGGGTTTAGCCTTTTCCAGTAGGTCATACAATTGGAATCATATAGTATGTAAGTCTGCTAAGTGGCTTTTTTCACTTAACAATTTTAGAGTCATTTTAAAGTCATTCATGTCTTTTGTGGCTCATACCTCGTGTCTTTTTAATCATTAAATAACATTCCTTTTCATTAGCAAACTCCAACTTATCATTTAACTGATTCAAGACACCACTTGTAGTTCTTAATGATCATGTATAAAATGAATGTTCATATATAAATTGCCTCTTTGATTTGATTTGGTGTTTTCCAAATTTGTGCTTATTCTTTAACTTTAAAAAATTGTTTAGCTGGGTGTTGGTGGCTCACACCTGTTATCCTAGTTACTTAGAGGCTGAGATTTGAGGATCATGTTTCAAAGCCAGTCCATGCAGAATTGATTATGAGTCTTTTATCTCCAATGGAATGCCAGAAAAATAGAAATGGAGCTGTGTCTCAAGTGAGAGTGCTAGCCTTGAACAAAAAAGCTTAGAAAGTGCTCAGGCCCTAAGTTCAAGCCTCAGAACCAGAATACACACATACACATACACACACACACACACACACACACACACACACACACACACACACAGACTTGTTTAGTCCTATGTTAGGGTCTAATGCCCATCACCCTACCTTCTCAGGAGGCTGAGATCTGGAAGACTGATGGTCAAAGCCTAGCGGGTAGAAAATTTTGAGACACCGTCTATAAAATAACCAGTGAAAAGCCAGACCAGAGGTGTAGCTCAAGTGGTAAGAGTATCAACCAGGCAAACAACAAGCCCTGAATTCAAACCCTAGTACTGGTGAAAAAAGAAATGTTACTTACAGATAAGTCATAAGGTAAATTTCAAATATAAAATATAATGAAAAAAGAAAATACCATTTCAAATTTGGTGTTCTTACAATTTTATGTATTTATGTATTTATATTTTTTTAAGTAACAGAGTTTGAATTCAGGGTCTCACACTTGCTGGATAGGCACTCTATCATTTGAGCTACGTTGAATTGTTAGGTAAATTATTCACATACTTCAAATATAAATAGATAATACCTGTTTACCCTCCAGAAAGGCTATAGCCATTTAGAAACTTACTATAAAAAATGTTAACTTTCCATTTCTTCCTGTATTTGTGTTAGTTCCTGCCTGTGACATTTAGTATGTAAGTAACTATATCTTTTTTTTAATTTGGCATGTTTAGGTGATACATGTTAACATTTTTCTATATGCTTAATGGCCACTTATGTTTCTTATATGAATATACTACTCATACAGTTACAATATTCAAGGCATATACGTGAAAACAAAAGTAGGTAAGTTGAGGTGATAGGTACATTTGCCAGAGATGAGGGAGAATGATGAAAAGAGTGATTTTGATCAAGATGCATTGTACTCACAAACTGACATGTTGGATTAAAATCTCTTCGTACAATTTTTAAGAATAATAAACTGAATTATATACATAAAAATCACAAATAGGCTGTTCATATGAGTCTGTTTTTGTTAGGCATTCATTTTTTCACATTGAATAAAAATCTTAATATAAGATCTTCATTGGGACTGGGAAGGTGGCTCAGTGGTAGAGCGCTTGCCTTGCATGCATGAAGCCCTGAGTTTGATTCCCCAGCACCACATAAGCAAAAAAAAAATCTGGAAGTGGCGCTGTGGCTCAAGTGGTAGAGCGCTAGCCTTGAGCTGAAGAGCTGAGGAACAGCGCCCAGGCCCAGAGTTCAGGTCCCACGACTGGACTCCCCCTCCCCTGCAAAAAAAATATCTTCATATATTAGCTATATTAATGCTTTGTTTCTCAGCCTGTCGCAGTATCTTTAGCATTTGTCTGTTAACTGTGTAAAGTTTTTTTTTGTCCATTTTCTTAAAGGTACAAGAACCACTCTATACCTTTAAATTGGGTATCAAATTTCAATGTGAGTTTTGCAGGAGATAAATCACATCTAAACCCGAGCAGTTGCCACTGTTTATTTTTTTTCTTTTCTTTTTTTAATTTAATTTTATATAAGGTTTTTTTAATTATTGTGAAAATACTGTGCAGAGGGTTACAATTACATGGGCAAGATAATGTGTACATTTCTTATCAAGCATTGTAGCCTCCTCCTTTGTTTCCCCTTCCCATCCCATCCTCCCCCCACCCCACCCACCACAAAACCCTCCTCCCCACCCACCAAAGTTGTAAAGTTTGTTTTTGACATAATGACTTGTATGTCTCATTGTTGCAAAGGGTCCACCTGTATCCCTAGTTAAACGATTTGTTGTTTTCCTTCCTCTCCACACATTATAACAACATCAAATACAGTGAAAGCAGGGGTTATACCGTGGGGGAGGGACATACAAAGCAACAAAGAAATCATAAATGTGTTAGAAACAATCGCATGAAAGAAAAAAAAAACATTTGAATACATATCTTAGGGTTCATTTCCCTAGCATGAACTTATCTGACCTTTTCTGCTTGATTCAGACATATTTTTCTTTTCTTTATTAAAGTAGGCAGAATGGGGTTATTTAAAAGGTAAAGTAACAATAGAAACAGTGAAAGAAATTGAAATGATATGCAGGGAGGGGTTCCAGAACTGAGCATCCTGCTTTCTAATTTGTTAATATATGCATTTTTCAATCTTTTTTTTATGCCAGTTCTGGGGCTTGCCCTCAGGGCCTGGGCACTGTCCCTGAACTTCTGTGCTCAAGGCTAGCATTCTACTACTTGAGCCACAGCACCATTTCAAGCTTTTTCTGTTTATGTGGTACTGAGTAATTGAACCCAGGGCTTCATGCATGCTATGCAAGCACTCTACCACTAAGCCACATTCCCAGCCCTAATCTTTTCCTTAGAGTATCTTTCGTTTAAAAAAGGAAAGAAACCCTTCCTGTTCTAAAGTTATAGAGTCTTCTACATTTTACTTTTGTAATTTTTTATGTACAAATTCTTCACCAGGGTTTTGCCTTTGTATATAGTTTGAGGTGAACTAGTTTTCATTCCAAATGGATAATAAACTCTAACATCATTTATTACATAGCCTGTCTATCTCTACTGAATTCAAATCTTATGTTTTTCTTTTACTAAATTCCTGTGTATATACTTATGAAATCTGTTAAACTCTACTGATACATTTGTCCATTCTATCGTTTGCAGATTATTTTAATTTCTGTAGCCGAAATTCTTCTACCTAGTAGAAACCCCCTCCCAATAGTAGTTATTTTCTTGTCTTTTGTCTTCAAGCGTGTGTGTGTGTGTGTGTGTGTGTGTGTGTGTGTGTGTGGTGTGTGTGTACTGGGGCTTGAACTCAAGGCCAGGATATATTTCCTTTGGCTTTTGCACTCAGCTTTTTTCCTCACAGCTGGCAATCTACAGCTTGAGCCATGCATCCAGTTAGACTTTGTTTTTTTTGGTGGGGGAGGTACCAGTACTGGGGTTTGAACCCAAGGCCTGGGCACTGTCATTTGGCTTTTTTGTTTAAGGCTGGCACTCTGTTAATTGAACCACAGCTCCACTTCCAGCTTTGGGGTGGTTAATTGGAGATAAAAGTCTCCTGGACTTTCCTGCCCAAGCTAGCTTCAAACCACAGTTCTCAGATCTCAGCCTCCTGAATAGTTAGGATTATAGGCATGAGCCACCAGCATCCAGCCAAATGCTCTTTTACTGACTCTTTTCCTTAATTCTTTCCCCTCTCATATTTCATTAACTAGAATTTTCAGAACAGTGCTAAATATTAGTGAGAGTAGGAGACTTCCTTGTTTTGTTCCTGACCTTATTAGTAATGGATTTCACATTTCAACTTTAAGTGTATTTGCACTTGATTTCTAATAAATGTTACCTACCAAGTTAAGGGAATTTAATATTTTAATGCAAGAGTTATGTTTTTTTAAGTCAAGAATAAATGCTGAATTTTCTTAAATGCCTTTTGGCATTTATCAGAATCGTCATCTTTTTGACATACTAATATGTTGAATTACATTATTAGCATATTGACTCATCTTCCTGTTCTTAATCTAAACATCAAGTTGATTGTGTACTCCTATTTTTCACTTGCTAATATTGCATTTATAATTTACAATTTTTGATTCTAAATTTTTCTGAAACTCTCAGTAGTGTTTTCTTTTAGTTTTTTGATGCTGGTCTTAGGTCTTAAACTCATGGCTTGGGTGTTATCCCAGAGTTTTTTTCTCAAAGCTAGTGCTCACCACTCAAGCCAAAGGCTGCACTTTCAGCTTCTTTTTGATGAAAATTGGGAGATAAGAGTCTCATCAACTTTTTTGCCTAGGCTGGCTTCTAACTGCAATCCTCAGATCTCAACCTTCTTAGTAGCTAGGATTATAGGCATGTGCCATCAATTCCTGGCCAATTAAATTTTTAAAAGAAAAATAAAATTGATTTTGAGTATATATTGATGTTTAAGTGTGGCACAAATCTAAAGTATTCAGGGTCTTGGAAGTTGGCTCAGTGGTAGAGCGCTTGCCTTGCATGCCTGAGGCCCTGGGTTCGATTACTCAGCACCACATAAGCAAAAAGACAAAAGCTGGAAGTGGTGCTGTGGCTCAAGTGGTAGAGCACTAGCCTTGAGCTGAAGAGCTGAGGGACAGCACTCAGGCCCAGAGTTCAGGTCCCACGACCGGACCCCCCCAAAAAAAATCTAAGGTGTTCATTGTCATAGGTTATTGCACACATAGATTCCGTTAGGACTATGTTCAAATTGCACAATCACTTGCACTTAAAAACCTATTTGTTTATAAAAAATATGAACAGACTGAGACAGATGAAATTGCTTTAAAATAGGTTTCTGTTCATGTAGTATTTAATATAAAAAGGAATGTGTGTGTGTGTGTGTGTGTGCGAGCGCGCGCGTGTGCAGGTCCTGGGGCTTAAATTCAGGGCCTGGCTGCACTTTTTGAGGTTTTTCCTTTTTTGGGGGGGGTCTGGTCGTGGGGCCTGAACTCTGGGCCTGGGCGCTGTCCCTCAGCTCTGCAGCTCAAGGCTAGCACTCTACCACTTGAGCCACAGTGCCACTTCCGGCTTTTTTTTCTTTTTGCTTATGTGGTGCTGGAGAATCGAACCCAGGGCCTCATGCATGCAAGGCAAGCGCTCTACCACTGAGCCACCTTCCCAGCCCAGGTTTTTCCTTTTTTGTTCAAGGCTAGCTCTCTACTACTTGAGTCACAGCTCTACTTTGGCTTTTTGGTGTTTAATTGAGGATGAGAGTCTCATGGACTCTCCTGTCCAACCTGGCTTTGAACTCCAGTCCTTAGATTTCAGCCTACTGATTAGCTAGGATTACAGGCATAGACACTGATGCTTGGCCTCTGCTGTTTTTTTAATTTTAATTTAAATTTAATGTCAAGGTGATGTACAGAGGGGTTACAGTTACATAACTAAGGTAATGAGTACATTTTATGTTGAACTTGTTATCTCTTCCCTCATTTTTCTATCACTCCCCCCAAGCTGTACAGATAATTTCCAACATATTGTCTTGTGAGTATCACTGTTGAATTGGTTGCCCCTTTGTCCTTTGTCTGACTATTTTTTTGTTCCCTTTCCCTTCCCTACTTCAGATAAATGCATATCCAATACCCAGGGTACCAAAATCAAATACAGTGACAACAGGGGATAAACCATAAGGGGAAAAACACAAAAGAAAAAAAGAAGTCATGTAGTACATTAAAAACAACAAGAACAAAGAGAAACCTCTTGTGTCCATGTCTTGGAGTTCATTTCACTTGGCATCGTCTTATAGGATCATATGTACATAGCTATTGATCTATTCTCATCTGCTAACATTATCCTAGATGTATACTATTTAGTACAAACAAGGGAAACCATGTGACCTATGTTTCTTTGGGTCTGGCTTACCTCACTTTTTATGATTTTTTTCCAAGTCCTTCAGGAAGCATAGAATCCCATTGTATGTATATACTACATATTCTTGATCCATTCATCTAGCAAAATTGGTTAAACACATATAGAAAACTAAAGTTAGATCTTTATATATCACCCTGTAACAGAATCAACTCCAAATGGATCAAAGACCTCTGAGTCAAAGCAGACACTCTGAAAACATTACAGGAAGGAATACGAGAAACCCTAGGTCTCCTTGGCACAGGCCGAAATTTTCTTTTTTTTCTTTTTCTTTTCTTTTTTTTGGGGGGGGTCTGGTTGTGGGGCTGAACTCTGGGCCTAGGCATTGTCCCTCAGCTCTTCAGCACAAGGCTAATGCTCTACCACTTGAGCCACAGCGCCACTTGCAGCTTTTTTTCTTTTTGCTTATGTGGTGCTGAGGAATCGAACCCAGGGCCTCATGCATGCAAGGCAAGCTCTCTACCACTGAGCCACTTTCCCAGCACTGAAATTTTCTTAATAGAGACCCAGAAACACAGCAAATCAAAGAAAGGTTGGACAAATGGGATTGCATGAAGTAGCAGAGCTTCTGCATGGCAAAGGACATAGCTAGCAAGATTAATAGAAAGCCCATGGATTAGGAGAAGATCTTCACTAGCCATACAACGGACAAGCGTCTCATATCTAAAATATACCTGGAACTCAAAAAATTAAATCCCCCAACAACAAATCCTCAAAAAAACAACTGCCCAATAAATAAGTGGGCTAAAGACTTAAAGAGAGACTTCTCTGAAGAGGAAATAAGAATGGCCAATAGACATATGAAGAAATGGTCAACCTCCTAGCCATAAAAGAAATGCAAATCAAAACAACATTGAGATACTCCTCACCCCAGTTAAAATGGCTATAATCAAGAACTCTAATAACAACAGATGCTGGAGGGGAGGTGGCCAGAAAGGAACCCTACTGCATTGTTGGTGGGAGTATAAACTTGTTCAGCCACTTTGGAAAGCAGTATGGAGGTTCCTCAAAAGACTCTGCATTGAGCTTCCCTATGACCCAGCAATCCCACTTTTGGGCATTTACCCAAATGATCACAAACAAGACCACACTAAAGCTACCAGCACAACTATGTTTATTGCAGCATTATTTACCATAGCTAAGATATGGAACCAACCCAGATGCTCCTCAATTCTCTTTTTTTAAACAAATTCCTTATATTTATAATTCCAGACTAATAGTATAATTGCCTACCTTCTCATTTTAGCTAGTTGAAATGAGCATTCTCATAGGAAACAACCTCATTTAAATAATTGGGACCAGTTTGGGAGTTTCATGAGCTGCTACCTTTTTCATTTTTGGTTTGTTTTGTTCTTTTTGAGGTAAGTCCTTGCTATATTGCCAGGCTGATTTTGAATCCCTGGGCTCATATGAGTCTCCCACCTGAGCTTCCTGAGTAGCTGGAACTATAATTGTACACCCCCAGATGTGGCTTTTATGTGATATTTTCATGTTATAATTTGAGTCTTAAGATTTTTTTCCGAGGTTAATTCCAGGAGGGTAAAACATATTCATGTTTCGGGAAATGTTTTCCAAATGTTTACCTATTCCCTATCCTGAATTTTCTTGAAAAATATTACTTGGGCATAGGGAGGCAGGATCATAATGGAAACATTGCAAGACATCAGATGATGTATTCTTCATTTTTCTAGAATCATATTCTTGCTTCCAGTTTTCCCTCCTTTCAGTGGAAGGTTTTAGTGTTGTGTTCATTTATTGCCTTCTATAGTCAAGTAGATATTATTTGTCTACTTCTGATTCTTCTCCATTTGTTTAGGCATTTATTTGTTTTTCCGTAGGAATCAAGGAGAAAGACATTCTGATCTTGCCATTCTCTGCCTTGTGAAACCCTTTCATTATTGAGCAAAGATTGACATTGCCAGTTTGACTTTTAGTCTTCCCTTGTTCATGGTTCATTGTTGTATAAACAGTTTATGTTACTCAGTCGTCTCCTCTAAGTTCCCCATATTGGTACTAGGATAGGTGGTTGGTGCCTTGGTTGGAAAATATTGTCACTCCAGGAGAGAAAGCTATTACATCAAAAAAATACGTAAAACTGAATCGGATTAAAAATTCTAAGCCTACAATTAACCAAAGTCTTTGACATGACTATAAAGAGAATGTATTGTATGTCACTCAGATAAATTGGTGAGTCATATAAACATAAATCACTAAGGCAAAAGATTCTGCTCATCAGAGGAGTTTGTAGCTTTAATTGTAATCTGTCTTTTTCATTTTGTGTTATTTGGTCTTAATGCCATGGGATATTAAAATCATACAATTATTTTCTTAACTCTAATTTCATACTCTTCAAGAAGCTTTCAAATTATTTGTATTATTTTGACATCTTTCTAGTGTGAAAAAAATGTGGTCATTTTGGTCAAAAAGATATGCCCTCTGGTGTTACATTTCATACAATTGACTTAGAAATGGAGACATTTGTTTAGATACATCACTATCTTATAAGCTCTGTTAGCTTGGTATGATTCCAAGGACCAGAAAGCCTAAAGCACTAAATCATTCAGTAAATATCCAGACTTACAGAAAAAAGGGAGAGGCCATGGACCTTGGTGAGTACACACTGAATGCCAGTGGAAAGATTTGTGAGAGAAAGCCAACCAACCCTCCCTCAAGATGGGGCATACTTCATTCTTTCAAACTTTTCTCTTTTTTGTACTGGTCCTGGGGCTTGCATTCAGGGTTGGGACATTGTCCCTGAGCTTTTGTGCTCAAAAGTAGTGCTCTACCACTTTGAACCACAGCTCCATTTCTGGCTTTTTGATAGTTAATTCGAGATAAGAGTTTCACAGAATTTCCTGCCTGGGCTGACTTTGAATTCAATACACACACACACACACACACATGCACACGCACACACACACACACGTGCACGCGCGTGCACACACACACACACACACACACACACACACACACAGCTAACAGCTAATCTCTGATCCAGAGTTAATTATAACCAACTTCTTTAAGCTAAGAAATAACATTAAAATGGATTTTTCAGTTCTATCTTAATATTTCAGTGTTCAAGGAACACACAACATCTACACAGCTACAGTTTTTATTGAAGGGTAACCTACATACAAAAATCCATATATACCGTAATTCTACTAATCGCTGAATTTTATTTGTTTTTGTGCTGGTACTGGGCAAGGCCTAGATATTGTTCCTTAGATTTTTGCATTCCAGGTGGACATTCTACTACTTGAGCCATACCTCCACTTCTGGCTTTTTTGGTGGTTAATTGGAGATAAGAGGCTCAAGGATTTTCCTGCCCAGGTTGCTTCAAAACATACTCCTCAGATCTCAGTTCCAGAGTAGCTAGGATTACAGGCAGGAATCACTGGTGCTTGGTTAAGTTACTGAATTTATTTTTAAATGAACAGTCCTGTGTAATTTGCACCCAACTAAAACAAAAGATACCACTAGCTTACCAGAATCTTCATAATATTGTGTTCTAGTCATTATCTGTCCGGGGTAACTTCAAACTAAATAGAAATGTTGCCTGTTTGGGGGACTTCATAAAAACAGTGTGTACTTTTTTATATCTATTTTCTTTACTCATAATCATATTTTAAAAATCCATCCATGTTTTGGAATTTACAGTATTAAGTTTTACTGATGGGGAATATACATTTTTATGTTGAATTAGATGAAACATTTTAAAGTATAAAATTCAGCCAGGGAGCCAGACATTAGTAGCTCATACCTGTAATCATTACTACTCAGTAGGCTGAGGTTTGAGCATAGCAGTTTGAAGGCAGCTTGGGCAGGAAAGTCTGTGAGACTCTTATCTCCAATATAAGAGAGTTCCAAATTCCCCACATTCCTGCTAGCATTTGGCATTTTTTTGTGTTTTCTGCTTTATGTCATTAGTGATTGTAAAGTGCTATTTCTTTGTGGACTTTTTTTTTTTTTTTTGGTTTGGTGATATAAGGGTTTGAGTTTGAACTCAGCTTTCTGCTTGCTAGGCAAGTACTTTACCACTTAAGCTCACACTTCCTTATCCCTTTTTCTTTAGTTTCTTTTCAGATAGTTTCATGATTTTGTGTAAGGCCAGCCTTGGACTATGATACTCCTACCTCTTTCTCATGTGTAGACATGCGCCAATATGCCCAGGTTATTTATTGAAATAGAGCTTTATTAACATTTTGCTCTGGGTGCCCTCTAACTACAATCCTCTCATCTTTGCTTTTCTGAGCATCTTCCTCTATCCTGATGGTCTTCCTTCTATTATCATGGTTGTTTTCTCTGAATTATGTGTTTCCATTCCATTTTCTTCTGGTTATTTTTGAGATGAAGTCTTGCTTTTGCCTAGGTTGACCTGAACCACAAATCTTCTATTTACACTTCCCATCATAGTTGGAATGACAGGTATGTCTGTACATACAACTTTATCTATTGAAATGAAGGTCTTAGGAACTTTTCGTCTGGGCCTTCTGCTTTTTTTGCCAAGCACTATACCACTTGAACCACTCCCTCTGACTTTGATTTGCCTATTTTTTTGCTAGTCCTGGGGCTTGAACTAAGGGCCTGGGCACTGTCCTTGAGCTTCTTGTGCTCAAGTCTAGCACTCTACCACTTTAGCCACAGCGCCACTTTCAGCTTTTTGTTTGCGTGGTATTGAGGAATCAAATGCAGGGCTTCATGCATGCTAAGCACTCTACTACTAAGCCACACTCCCAGCTTGATTTGTCTATTTTTAAAAATTTGAATTGCTGTCAGGAACCAGTGGCTTATGCCTGCAATACTAGCTAATCAAGAAGCTGAAATGTGAGGATGACAGTTCAAAGTCAGGCTGGATAGAAGATGCTTATCTCCAATTAACTACCAAAAATCCAAAAGTGGAGCTGTGTCTTGAGTGGTGGATCACTAGCTTTGAGTAACAAAGTTCAGCCATAGTGCCCAGGCCCTGAATTCAAGTCCCAGAACCAACCAGCACAAAAAATTAAATTGTCTTTGGCTTTTTGAGTTGGAACTTATTCATATTTTTAATGGATAAAAGTTCTTTGTAAGACACCCATTTTACTAGTTTTCTAGGGCTCCCATAACAAATTCCATATACTGGGTGGCTTAAAAGAATATGAATAAGGTCTGGGGACTGGTGGCTCATGCCTATAATACTAACTATTCAGGAGGCTGATATCTGAGAATCCTGATTCAAAGCTAACCCAGGTCCAGGCATTGGTGGCTCACAATAGTAATCCTAGCCACTCAGGAGGCTGAGATCTGAGGATCGCAGTTCAAAACCAACCCAGGCAGGAAAGTCCATGAGACTCTTATCTCCAATAAACTACTCCAACAAAGCTGAAGTGATACTGTGGCTCAAATGGTAGAGCATTTGCCTTGAGCTAAATTGCTGAGGGATAGTGTCCAGGCTTAGAGTCCAAGTGCCATGACCACCACCACCATCACCACCACCACCACCAACAGCAACAGCAAAAAAGAAGCTAACCCAGGCAGGAAAGTCCATGAGACTCTTATCTCCAATTAACCACCAAAAAGTTAGAAGTGATGTAGCTTAAGTGGTAGAATACTAGTCTAAAAAGCTCAGGAACAGTGCCCAGTCCCTGGTTCAACCTCAGGACTAGTACACAGAAAAAGAATATAAATGATATAACTAAGTAATTTTCTCACAGTTCTAAAAGATTAATGTCAAAGATAAAGGTGTCAGCGGGGTTAGTTTCTTATGAATGCTTAATTTTTGGCTTGCAGATGGCTGTTTCCTTGCTATGTCTTATATGCGCAGACATCCCTGTTGTCTCTTTGCAATGTCCCAATCTCTTCTTATAATAAGGATATAAATTAGGTTGGAATAATTCTCACCCTAAGCCATGGCAAGGGTGGGAAGAAAGAGCTAGAAACAATATATACCCTTCTAAGGTATGCCTTCAGTATCTTACTTTTTCCAACTTGTCCCCACATTTCCTGGTAGTCCATGTTACTATAAGCTCATTATAGATTGATCTATCTATAAGGTTAGTGCCCTTTGAAAAGTACCACTGACTAGAAATCAAGACTTTAACACATGAGCCTTTGAGAGAAATCTTAGATTCAAACCATAAAAAACTCAAGAGCACAAAATTAAGAATATGTTTAAAATGGATGAAGGTCAAAGAAATGGAAAAAATTAAGGATCTAAATTAGACAATTTTTTAAAGAAGAACATTGCTAATAATTAGATAAATATAAATTGGAACAAAATAATATACTATCTCATTCATATAGAATAGCAAGTATCAAATGGATGAGTTATAACCAGTATTGTATAGGATATGTAGTAAGGGAAACTTTGAACACTGTGAGAATGTAAATTAGTTCAGTTTTTAACAGAAAACATTATGTAACTCCCTCAAAAAAATAAAAATTGCACTGTCATGACCCACCTGTCTCACTATTGTGCTAACTAAACAAAGAAAAAAAAGAAAAATATTGTGAAAGAGACATCTATACTTCTATGTTCATTGAAGATCAAGAAGTGTGGTATATAATCAACCTAACTATCCAGTGTATGTGTAGATCATACAGAGAATGTTATTCATCCTTTAAAAAATTCATGATGGGGCTGGGAATATAGCTTAGTGGTGGAATGCTTGCCTAGCATGCATAAAGCCTTTGGTTCAATTCCTCAGTACCGCATAAACAGAAAAAGCTGAAAGTGGCACTGTGGCTCAAGTGGTAGAGTGGTAGCTTTGAGCAAAAGAAGCTCAGGGACAGTGCCCAGACCCCAAATTCAAGCCTCAGGATTGGCAAAAAGAATCATGGTATTATTTCCAACAACATGGCTGAACATACAGAGCATTGTGTTTAGTGAAATAAAGCAGATATAGGAAGATAAAATGCTACATGATCTCATCCATATAGGAGATCTGAAAATATTTGGACTTGCAGGAGAGGAAAGAGTAGATAGCAAGAGCTGGGTTGTTAGCAGAGTCAGGGAAAAGTTGATCAAAGGATACAAAATTGCAGTTAGATAGGAGGAATAAGCTCAAATGAACTTCTGTATCACATGGTGAGTATAGTTAATAATAATGTACTCTCTTTTTTAAACTGAAAATATACTGATGGATTTTATAATTTGAGGCTGTTGTTTTGTAACTTGCCTTTATATTCTGAACAATAAATGGTGAACTCTGTCCAGATGGCTATTGAAGATCTGTTTGTTCTTTTTTGTATTATAACATTTTTGTGCTGGTCCTGGGGCTCAAACTCAGAGCCTGGGCACTGTCTCTGAGCTTCAAAAGAAGCTCAAGGCTAGTTAGCACTTTACCACTTGAGCCACAGCTCTACTTCTAGCTTTTTGGTAGTTTATTAGAGATAAGACTCTCACAGATTTTGCTGCCCAAGAGGGCTTTAAACCATTTTCCTCAGATCCCAACCTCTTTAGTCTCTAGGATTACAGACATGAGTCACACATTCTTGGCTGCATCATTATAATTTCAAAAATATATCCTTAAGTAGCTATACAAAGGGCTCTCAGCAGGTCAGCTTATGAGTACAGTGCATAATGGTCAACGTTCCAGTTAGTTCACTAAGCTTATTGAATAGGATCTCATTCATCCATGGGTATTGATTGATTTCAATCTCCCATAGCCAGAATTTGGAGATAGACACTGCTCAGATTGTTCCCATGAGCCTTTTCCAAGGCCTCATTCCTAGCAGTGCAATTGCCACATCATGTGCATCCAACATATTCCTGGATACCCAAGACACACACACACACACACACACACACACACACACACACACACACATGCCTCACACAGAATAGGAGCTTTGTAAATATCAGCAGATGAGCAAATAATGCTATATAACCTCTGGAAAGGTCACATGCCTTTTGTTCTCACCAACAGTGACCAAGTAGGGATTTCTGCCATTGGGTCTCAGGTACACTCAGCATGAGGCTAGCTCCTTTCTCTCAAACTTTCACCAGCAACAACAGCACATCCTGTTGTGACAACTGACATCCAGGCCAAGGGTGGACCTACTCCAGGTCTTCAAAACATGGGTACCCCTCAGCCACTTAGAAGTGAGGGCAAAACCAGCCCTAGGACTATTCCAATCAGAGTCAGCCACACTGGCAGCAAAGTACCTACTTATGTTAATTCTCTGATCCCCACCCCCATAACCTCAGGGAAGCTTCCATTTAAGGTTTGTGGTTGGGTTCCTCTCCCTACAGCCATCTCTGCATCTCTGGCTTCTTTTTTTTTTTTTTGCAAATTCTTTATTGTGATTAAGTGATTACATAAATTTCACAAATTTCACAGTATTGTGGGAGATTGATAGTTAGTTAAAGTCACAAAGACATTCTAACCTTCACGGGGCAAATTGTCTATGGTGGTCTATAAAGTTTATGAGTTCTGTGGGCTTTGACTATACAGTTATTTCTTCCACATCGGGTGATATGTACATTCCTTTCTTTTTGCATAGCGTCAGCTGTTCCCTTTTTCCCACTCATTCCTTCCCTCCCATTGCTGCCACTGAGTTGCTTAGTTCATTTTGTTTAGTGGCACTGTCTTCTTAGTGATCACTTCTTTCCCTTAGGATTTTGTGTCCACCAGCAGTCCCCATCAGCCTCATTCTGGCATCTCTGGGAATGCTTGTGCCATCTCTCCAGCCCTTGCCCTCCAACTGCCTGCATCTTGATGCCCCAAGGATGACTAATAGTGACAGTCCCGAGGGGGCACCCTGCCAGCACAACAGGGACACTCCCACCTCTGGCCCTTACATGAGTGTTGATGCTGTACCCAGTGTCCGGAGAGGAAGCTGGCCTAGAATGGGCTATGGGGCACAGTGCAAAATCCAGGATTAAGTAGAGAGATGCCTAGAGGCTCCACATGAACCTGGATATACTGGTACCAGGGTCCCACTCACAGTATGGTCTAGGCCAAGTCCCTTCCTGCTATGGCCCCCTTGAGGTTTGGCTCAGTTGCAGTGCCCAGAATCCAGCTCTAAAGAGCACAACTGAATCTGCTACCTCCTCCTTTTTCCAAGGCATTCTAGGTGGTGCTAATCGAGGACTGAGGAGGCCCCAGTCCACAAATGCCTGGACATCCCATCCCCCCATCTTCCTTCTACCTCTATTTCCTCCCAGGAGGCTGTTCCCTGCTGTCTCTGATTCCCCAAATACACAGAGACAGTCTTATGTTGACTGAGCTCCATGTCTTTGAGGAAGAGCAGAGCTAGTATGAGAGGAAGAAGTCCCAAACACCATTCTCAGCCTATATTCAACTCCAGGAGTTTAGAGATCAAAGCTTCTGCACCAGTTGCCATAGATCTGAAGGGTTGTCTTCCTAGTTGATGACCAATGAATTCAGAGCACAGAGATCACCATTGGTGGGAGTTTGCTTCAATAACCTCTCCCTGATAGTGGCTCCTAAGTTCACTTCTAGGCCAACTCTTCCCAGCCAGAGGCAAACTCTGACTATTAGTGACACTTTAGTGAGGGCATGTGTTTGGAGAGTATAGAGTGAGGTCATCTTGGTTTATATAGAGTGGGAAGGTGGCTTAGAAATTCCCCAGTCCAATTACCCAAGCTTTGGTGGCCTGTTCCTCCTACAAGCCTCCAACTTGGGGTAGGGACAAATATAACAGTTGCAGTTGTCATTACACCTCTATAGGCCAGCATCTTCTTCTGACCTTAGGCTGTAGGGAAGGTGTGGCTCTGTGGAAGCAGGCCTAGTGTGGGCTTCAGAATAACCTCACATTAGGGTGGCAGAGGCTCAGAGTTAAAGGCCCAGACCCTGGGGGAACAATAAAGAGAGGATCTGTGGGTCTGTGGTGATGCATATCAAGATCTGTCTCTGGTTTGTACAATTGGGTCATAAGTGCTTAGCCAGGTTTATTGCAGCATTATTTACTGTAGCTAAGATATGGAACCAACCCAGATGTCCCTCAGTAGATGAATGGATCAAGAAAATGTGGCATATATACACAATGGAATTCTATGCCTCCATCAGAAAGAATGACATTGCTCCATTTGTTAGGAAATGGAAAGACTTGGAAAAAATTATATTAAGTAAGCCAGGCCCAAAGAAACATAGGCCCCATGGTTTCCCTTATTTTTAATAACTAGTATATGTCTGAGACAAGCAGAAAAGTTCAGATATGTTGATGTTAAGTGAAATGAACCCCAAGATAAGTATTCAAATGTTTTTTACTTTCATGTGATTGTTTCTAACATATTTATAAGATGATTTCTTTGTTGCTTTGTATGTCCCTCCCCCACGATATAACTCCTGCTTTCACTGTATTTGATGTTGGTATAATTTGTGGAGGGGAAGGGAAAAAACAAATCGTTTAAATAGGGATACAGGTGGACCCATTGTAACAATGAGATGTACAAGTTGTTATGTCGAAAAACTAACTTTACAATTTTGGCGGGGGATGGGGGGTGGGGGAGAGGGGAGGAGTATGGGTGGGGGAGAAAAAAAGAATCTCAAAGACTTTCCTACCCAGGTAAGATTCAAACCTTGATTCTCAGATCTCAGCCGCCTTAGGATTATAGGCATGAGCTACCTGCACCCTCCCAATTAAATTTTTAAAAGAAAAAAAGTGATTTTGAATGTATATTAATGTTTGAATGTATCTTACAACTTTATTAAAATTTATTAGTGCTAATACTGAATTCATTAAGATTTTTTGTGAATTCTTCAGGAATTTTACTATTTAAGGTCAGAAATTTGAAATGTTTCTATTCTAAGTTAACTGAATGTTTTTAATGTTTTAAACATGACAAGGTGGAATTTTGTAAAATGACTTTTACTGCCCCATTTATTTTATCTTTAACCAGCCATTCTATTTCTATAGTATATTATATTAATGTTTTTGCATTTGTATTATCATTCACTATAGGAACAAATCCTACACAATGTGCAGTCCTTTTACTATGCAAAGTCCATGAGTTTTTTCTTTTATTAACAATTGACTAAATGATAGTTTTGACAGCTTGTGTTTTAAAGGAATTTGTCTATCTTATATTTTATCTAATATTTTATGCACATTTTATTGTGTTTTATTAGAATATTTTTAATATTTTCTATAAAGTTGATAACAATTTCCCTTCTCCCCTGACTGTATTAACTTGAGTCTTCTCTAATATTTTTTTCTGGGTCAATATGGCTGACAGTTTGACAGCTTTTTTCTTTTTTTTTTTTTTAACAAATCAACCTTTTGCTTTGCTGATTTTCTCTACTATTTTTCTAATTTCCATTGATTTATCTTTGTCCTAATATTTATTCTGTCTTTTAAACTAATAATTTTTAATCCTGTCTCTATGTAGTACAGACCAGCCCTGGATTCATTATGTAGCTAATGCTGGCTTCCAACTCATAGTTCTCTTGCTTTAACTTCCCAAGTGCTGGGATTACAGGTGGCTTCATTTCCAGCTTTTAGTTTTCTTTTCTTCTTATACTTCTCTAAGATGAAATATATGTTGGGTTGAAATCATTCTTTTAAAAAAACAAACAGGGGCTGAGAAGGTGGCTCAGTGGTAGAGTGCTTGCCTTGCATGCTCAAGGCCCTGGGTTCGATTCCTCAGCACCACATAAGCAAACAGAAAAAAAATAAAATAAAATAAAAAAATAAAAAAAACAAACAATTTCAGCTTGAATTTTGACACTGATTTATTGTACTTCAGAAGTTTTTGATACTGTATTATTCTCAAAATATTTTAATTTCCTTTTTAATTTGTTTGCTTCAGTGCTTATTTAAGATTGTGTTGTTCCCAATTTTCTCTCTTTGTGGATATTTAACTTCATTTCATTATAATTAGATACTTTGTATGATCTCAATCTTTATAAAATTTATACAAACTGTTTCTGTTGCCTATATGTAATATCTACTTTGAACTCTATTTTATATTTACTTAAGAGAAATATGTTTTATATGTCTATTGAAATACTTTACATTCTCAAGTCTTCCATTTTCCTTTTCAAGAACAAGTGGATTCTTGAGGTCTATTGTTTTAGAACTATATATATTTTTCCTTTAGTTCTATCAATACCTGCTTTATATATATTATGATTCTGCTGTTTGGTGTATGCATGTTTTTATTTTTGAGTCAGGTCTCTCCTGTTTATATGGTCTAAGCAAGCCTTTAATTCATGATACTTCTGCCTCACACTCTTGAACACTAGGGTTCCTGGCATGTATCATTATGGCCAGCAGATATACATTTTGTGTGTGGGGTGTGTGTGTGTGTGTGTGTGTGTGTGTGTGTGTGTGTGTGTGTACTTAGGCTTCAATGCAGGGCCTGGGTGCTCCCTCTTAGCTTTTTCATTCAAGAATAACATTCTATCACTTGAGCCACAACTCCACTTCTGACTTTTTTTTTTTTGTCAGTCATGGGGCTTGAAATCTGCGCATGGGCACTGTCCCTAAGCTCTTCAGTTCAAGACGAGCACTCTACCACTTGAGCCATAGTGCCACTTCCGGTCTCCTGGTGGTTAATTGGAGATAAGAGTTTCACAGATTTTCCTGCCCAGGTTGGCTTTGAACCGTGATCTTCAGATCTCAGACTCCTGAGTAGTTAGGTTTACAGGCGTGAGCCACTGGTGCCCAGCATCACTTCTGGGTTTTGGGCAGTTAATTGGAGATAAAAGTCTTGGACATTTCTGTCTAGGTTGGGTTTAAACCACAATCTTTAGATCTCAGCTTCCTGTATAGTGAAGATTACAGGTGTTAAGCCACTTGCGTCTGGCCTATACATTTTTTTAACAGGTCATAGGGCTTGAACTCAGGGCCCTTGGGTTGTCCCTGAGCTTAGGACCTGGGTACTGTCACTTAGCTTAAACCATTTGAGCCACAGAGCTACTTCTGGCTTTTTTGGTGGTTAATTTGAGATAAGAATCTCTTGCCCAGGCTGGCTTTGAACCATGATCGTTAAATCTCAGCTTCCTAAGTAGCTAAGATTGTAGACTAGCTACTAGTGCCTAGCGGCTTATAAATTTTTAATTTTTGTATTTTCTTGGTATATTGACCCATTAATCAATACATAATATACTTATTTGTATCTTTTGACAGTTTTTGACTTAAAGTCTGTTTTGTATATTAATATAGCCACCATAACTTTTCTGTGGTTATGGTTTGCATGTAATATCTTTTTTTACTTTTTTTATTTTTGATCTATTTCCATCTTTACATTTAAAGGAATCTCTATCAGTGGAAGGGAAAAACCTAGATATTTTTACATTTACCAGCTTACTCTTAATTTTGAAGGACAGTTGTACTAGACACAGAATTACTTTTGTTTTACTTTCCAGTAATTTAATTATATCAGCCCTTTTCTTTCTGGGTGTAAGTATTCCTGAGGAGAAATTGGTTGATAATTTTTATTGAGGATCACTTGTATATGACAATTTATTTCTTGCTGCTTTTCAGATTCTTACTTTTTTTTGGTGCTGGTCCTGGCGCTTGAATGCAGAGCCTGGGCATTTTCCTTGAGCTTCATTTGTTCAAGGTTAGCCATCTACCCCTTGAGCACACTTCCAGTTACAGATGTTTTGGTAGTTTATTGGAGATTAGAGTCTCACAGATTTCCTGCCCAGTATGGCTTCAAACTATGATCCTCAGCTCTCAGCCTCCAGAGTAGCTAGGATTAGAAGCATGAACCACTGGTGCCTGGATTCAAGATTCTTACTTTGTAAACATTGTAATTACAATTACAAAGTATTTCATATGATGTTCTGTGAAAATTGGTCATTTGATTATTATAATGTGGCAGTTGTAGAAATCAGCTTCCCCTCTTTCCTATGATTTGCTGTTGGTTTGGTTTTTCATTGTTTATTTTTTACTAATTGAAAGCTATTGTCCATTTGGAGATTCTTCTCAATTATTTTTTATTTTTATTTTTTTTTGTCGGTGGCGGAGCTTGAACTCTGGGCCTGGGCGCTGTCCTTCAGCTCTTCAGCTCAAGGCTAGCACCCTACCACTTGAGCCACAACACCACTTCCTCTTCTCAATTATTTTCACAACCATTATTTCTTGTTGTGTGTTCCCATTGAAGTCTCCATTCTTTAGGTCATGTTTACTTACTGTTTTGACAGATTTCCCTGAATGCTAGTAACTGAAACACACATAGATACATTCACACATATAAACATACATAAACACTTATATAGGGAGCACTCACTTTCTCCAGTTAAGACTGGCTCTCTTCTGGGATAGTCCTTAGCTGACTAGTTATGCTTTCTTGGAGCCAAGGATCAGTGCAAGGTAAAAGTTTAACACTGTGTCAAGACTTCTGAGTGTGTACCTTGCTAAGCAGACATATAGCTTTCTAAATTCCTCCATAAATTTTGTATTTTCTCATATGCAGCTGCTTAAGTTGGCTTAGTTCTCTGTGTTTTGTGCCAAGTTTTCTTAAAAGTATGGAGTGAAAAAGAAAACTTATACGGACTTAGCTTTAGTTTTCTACAGGAGAGATCAATCTCCTGTATATCCTGTATATCCTTATATATCACCCTGCACAAGAATCAACTCCAAATGGATCAAAGACCTCGGAGTCAAAACAGACACCCTTAAAACATTACAGGATGGAATAGGAGAAACCCTAGGTCTCCTTGGCACAAGCCCAAATTTTCTTAATAGAGACCCAGAAATACAACAAATCAAAGAAAGGTTGAATAAATGGGATTGCATGAAATTGCAGAACTTCTGCATGGCAAAGGATATAGCTAGCAAGATCAACAGAAAGCTCATGGATTGGGAGAAGATCTTCACTAGTCATACAATGGACAAGGGTCTCATATATAAAATATATTTGGAATTAAAAAAATTAAATCCCCCAACAACAAATCCTCAAAGAAACAACTGCCCAATAAATAAGTGGGCTAAAGACTTAGAGACTTCTCTGAAGAGGAAATAAGAATGGCCAATAGACACATGAAGAAATGCTCAACTTCTCTATCCAGAAAAGAAATGCAAATCAAGACAACATTGAGATTCCACCTCACCTCAGCTAGAATGGCTATAATCAAGAATTCTAATAACAAAAGATGCTGGAAGGGATGGGGACAGAAGAGAACCTTACTGCATTGTTGGTGGGAATGTAAACTTGTTCAACCACTTTGGAAAGTAATATGGAGGTTCCTCAAAAGACTCCACATAGAGCTCCCCTATGACCCAGCAATCCCACTTTTGGGCATTTACCCAAACGATCACAAAAAAGGCCATGCTAAGGCTACCAGCACAACTATGTTTATTGCAGCATTATTTACCATAGCTAAGATATGGAACCAACCCAGATGCCCCTCAGTAGATGTATGTATGTATTATATATATATATATATATATATATAATTTCTTGATATATATATATATATATATAATGGAATTCTATGCCTCCATCAGAAAGAATCATCCCATTTGTTAGGAAATGAAAAGACTTGGAAAAAATTATATTAAGGGAAGTAAGCCAGGCCCAAAGAAATATAGGTCCCACGGTTTCCCTTATTTGTAATAACTAGTACATATGTAGGACAAGTAGAAAAAGTCAAAAGCTATATACATGTGACCATATAAGATGATCTGAAGCAAAATGAACCCCAAGATAGGGACACATTTTTTTTCTTTTTTGCTATTGTTTCTAACGTATTTATAAGATACATTGTGATTTTTTTGTTTCTTTGTATGTTCCTCCCCTACGGTATAACCCCTGTTTCCACTGTATTTGATGTCAGTGCCCTGCATCTTGTAATTCTGGGAGGGGAAGGAAAAAAACACAAAATGCTTAAATAGGGATACAGGTTGACCCATTGTAACAATGAGATGTACAAGACACTATGTTGAAAACAAACTTTACAACTTTGGTGGGGGGTAGTTGTGGAGGTGGGAGGGAAGAGATGGTAGGGGGAAAACAAAGGAAAAGGCAACAATGTTGGATAGGAAATGTATTCATTACCTTGCTAATGTAACTGTAACCCCTCTGTACAGTATTTTTATAATAAAAAAGTACAAAAAAGAAAACAGAGAAGAAAGAAAAAGCAAATAATATTCTCCTAGTCTCTGTACATTAGCCCTGTATTTACAAAACAGCCAGTTCATTTACAATGCTGCCTTAGTTGAAGGTCAATCACAAATGAAAGACAGGGATTTCTCAGGCCTTTTTGTGAACATATAGGTCCATCCTGACTATGTCTGTGACTTTAATGCATCATCAGTATACACAAAAAATTTCAAGAACCCTATTTTGCCATTCTTTTTCCAATCTTTGTGTGTGTGTGTGTGTGTGTGTGTGTGTGTGTGTGTGTGTGTGTGGACTAGTCCTAGGGCTTGAACTCAGGGTCTAGGCACTGTCCCTGAGCTTCTTTCTACCAGTTGAGCCATAGTGCCATTTCTGGCTTTTTCTGAGTAGTTTATCAGAGATAAGATCCTCACAGACTTTCCTGACAAGGCTAGCTTTGAACCACCATCCTCAGATTTCAGCCTCCTGAGCAGTTAGGATTACAGGCATGAACTTCTGGTACCTTGCTTTTTCTAGTATATCCTTTCTCCTAAATGCTATCCCTAATCCTATTCTCTTTGGACCAATACTTTGCCTTTAAATGGTGTTTTTGTTTGTTTGACCAAATTCTTTCTAGGAATCTGCTTTAGCCTTGGGAATACTCGAAGTCATTGGAAATTTGTGCTGGTTTCATATATATATATATATATATATATATATATATATATATATATCCACAAGACAGATTGAAACAGCCTCAATTCATCAAGAATCAGGTTTGTTGCTTTGTTAAGAACAACCTGCACCAGAAACATAAATCACCAACTTCTTAGATCAATCTGTTAGTGAATGGTAGGCCATTGAAAATGGACCAAAATGAAATCACTTCTATCTTCATAGTCATTTTCCCTGATTTTATTTATTTATTTTTGCAAATTCTTTATTGTGATTAAGTGGTTACATAATTTTACAATATTGTGGGATAGTGAATGCCTAGTTAAAGTCACAAATACATTCTAACTTTCATGGGGCAAATTGTCTATCATGGTCTATAACATTTATGAGTTCTATGAGCTTTGACAATACAGTTATTTCTTCCACATCGGGTGATATGTACATTTCTTTCCTTTTGTATAGCATCTCTTTCCCACTCGTTCCCTCCCTCCCATCACTGCCAGTGAGTTGTTTAGTTCATTTTAATCAATGTCCAGTGCAACCAATGGGTCCCACCGTTGTATGTTTTTCCCTGACTCCCTCTGGTTCTGTGTCCTCCTCCTGGTTTCCCTCTGGTGTGCACATGTATACCATATATGTGATCAGCAGCATGGAGTTATTTAATAGTGATTTGACCAGATGAGTTGAGGTCCTTTGTTTCTCAAGTCTTGTTAACTTTGTCATTTTGTTAACTTACGTTTTGGATTGAACATCCACTTATCAGGGAGACTATGTGTCATTTGTCTCTTTGCTCTTGGCTTACCTCATTCAACACAATTTCTTCTAGTTCCATCCATTTCCCTGAAAATGTCATTATTTTGTCCTTTGTAATGGCTGCATAATATTCCATTGTATATATAGATACCACAATTGGGGCTAGGAAGGTGGCTCAGTGGTAGAGCGCTTGCCTTGCATGCATGAGGCCCTGGGTTCGATTCCTCAGCACCACATAAGCAAAAAGAAAAAAGCCAGAAGTGGCGTTGTGGCTCAAGTGGTAGAACGCTAGCCTTGAGCTGAAGAGTTGAGGGACAGCGCCCAGGCCCAGAGTTCAGGCCCCACGACCGGACCCCCCCCCCAAAAAAAAAAGATACCACAATTTTTGGATCCATTCATCTGTAGTGGGGCATCTGGGTTATTTCCATATCCTGGCTATTGTGAACAGTGCTGCAATAAACATGGAGGTGCATGTGTCCTTGTATACTGGTTCCTGTTGTTCAGGATAGATGCTAAGGAGTGGTATGGCTGGGTCATAGGGTAAGTCAATATTTAGCTTTCTGAGGACACTTCAGACTACTTTCCAAAGTGGTTGTATAAGTGTACATTCCCACCAGCAGTGTAATAGGGTTCCTCTTTCTCCACATCCCCTCCAGCATTTGTCGTTGGCTGATTTGTGGATGTGGGACATTCTGACTGGGGTAAGGTGGTATCTCAGGGTTGTCTTTATTTGCGTTTCCTTTATAACCAGGGATGGTGAACATCTCCTCATGTGTTTCTTTGCCATTTTTATCTCTTCTTCCAAGAAGTCTTTCTTTAGTTCCCTTGCCCATTTAGTAATTGGTTTGTTCGGTTTGGGAGGGATTAGTTTCTTGAGTTCCCTGTATATATTGGATATTAACCCCTTGTCTGATATATTGCTGGTAAATGATTTTTCCCAGTTAGTTGGTTGTCTTTCTAGCTTGGTTGCTATGACTTTAGCTGTGCAGAAACTTTATATTTTAAGGTAGCTCCATTTGTTGAGTCTCCAATTTGTTGTGACCCTGAGACTCTGTTCAGGAAGTTCCTTCCCGTGCCTATTAGTTCAAGTGTCTCTCCTACTCTGTCCTGCAGTAGTTTCAGAGATTCAGGTTTAATGTTAAGGTCTTTAATCCATTTTGAGTTGATGTTGGTGCATGGTGATAGGCTGGGGTCCACTTTTAGTTTTCTCCATGTGGCCTCCCAGTTGTTGAAGAGGCTGTGCTTCTTCCACTCTATGTCTTTGGCTCCTTTGCCAAATATCAGCTGACTGTAGGTGTGAGGTTTTATTTCTGGATCTTCTATTCTATTTCATTGGTCTTTGGGTCTGTTTTTGTGCCAGTACCATGCTGTCTTTGTTATTACAGCTCTATAGTAGAGTTTGAAGTCTGGCATTGAGATCCCTCCCATGTTGTCTTTTTTTGCCTATAATTGTTTTGTCTATTCTAGGTCTTTTGTTGTTCCATATGAATTTTTGGACCGTTTTCTGTATTTCAGAAATGTATGTTATTGGGATTTTAATAAGAATTGCACTGAATTTGTATATTAATTTTGCCAATATGTCCATTTTCACTATATTAAGTCTGCCTATCCAAGAGCATGGAAAGTCTTTCCATTTCCTGGTGTCCTCTGTAATTTCTTTCTTTAGGTTTTTATAGTTTTCATTAAATAGCTCTTTTACCTCTTTGGTTAGGTTAATTCCTAAATATTTTATTTGGGGTGTATTATGAATGGGGTTGCTTCCTTTATTTCCCTCTCTGCTTATACATTGTCGGTGTACAGGAAGGTGACTGATTTTTGTGGGTTGGTTTTGTATGCTGCTACTTTGCCAAAGTGGTTTCTAAGAGTTTGGGGGTAGAGTTTTTGGGGTCATGAAGGTATAGCATCATGTCATCTGCAAAAAGGGATAATTTAACTTCTTCCTTCCCTATGCAGATCCCTTTAATGTCTTTTTCTTGCCTTATTGCTCTGGCTAAGGGTTCCAGGACTATATTGAAGAGGAGTAGAGACAGTGGGCATCCTTGCCTTGTTCCTGATTTTAGGAGAATTGGTTGTATTTTTTCTCCATTAAGTATAATATTGGCTATTGGTCTGTTGTATGGCTTTTATGTTGTATATGGTCTGCCGTATATTGGTCTGTCATATAGGTTGCTTCTATTCCTATTTTCTCCAGAGGTTTTAACATGAATGAATGTTGCATCTTATCAAAAGCCTTTTCTGCATCAATAGAGATAATCATGTGGTTCTTGACCTTGGATCTGTTGATGTGTTGGATTACATTTATTGATTTACATATATTAAATCATCCCTGCATCTCTGAGATGAAGCCTGCTTGGTCGTAGTGTATGATTTTTTTTATGTGTTTCTGGATTCTGTTAGCTAGGATTTTGTTAAGGATCTTTGAATCTGAGTTCATCAAGGAGATTGGTCTGTAGTTCTCTTTTTTTGTTAAGTGTTTGCCTGGTTTGGGGATGAGTGTGATATTGGCATCATAGAATGAGTTTGGGATAGCTCCCTCTTTTTCTATTTCTCTGAAGAGCTTGAGAAGTATGGGTACTAGTTCTTCTTTAAAGGTCTTACAGAATTCTGTTGTGAATCCATCTGGTCCTGGGCTTTTCCTTGTTGGAAGACTTCTGATTGCTTCCTGTATCTTGTTGTAAGATATTGACTTATTTAATTGATTTATTTCTTCTGTGCTCAGGTTGGGCAACTTGTATTTCTCTAAGAATGCATCCATTTCTGCTAGGTTTTCTTTCTTTAGAGAGGATAACTTTTGAAAATAGGTCTTTATAATTGTTTGGATGTCTTGGGTATTTGTTGTGATTTTTCCTGTGGCATCCCTAATCTTGTTGATTTGGATGTCCTTCCTTCTTTTCTTAATTAATCTTGTCAAAGGTCCATCAATTTTATTTTAAAAAAACAGCTTTTTGTTTTATTAATTTTATTTATTACTTTTAATTTTTATTTTTATTTATTAATTTTATTTATAACTTTCCTATTTTCTATCTAGTTAGTTTCCACTCTTAATTTGGTTAAATTGGCTCCAGATAACCAATGGAACTTTATCTTCCATTTTTTCATGTTTTTCTATCAGTTTTAATTGCAACATGAGATTATTTACTTGGTCTATCTCTATTTTGGGGCACTGAAGATGATAAATTTGTCCCTCAGGACTGCTTTTGCTATTTCCCACAGGTTTCTTTGTGATGTAAATTCTTTTCATTGCCTTGTAAGAACTTTTTAATTTCTTTTTTTAATTAATAAAATTTTTTATTGTGAAAGTACCATATAAAGGGGTTACAAGTACATGAGCAAGGTAATAAGTACATTTCTTATCAAGCATTGTTGCCTCCTCCTTTGTTTTAATTTCTTCTTCAATTTCTTCTGTTATCCAGGTATTGCTTAGAAGTATGCTGTTCAATCTCCATATATTTGAGTAATTTCTACGATATGCTTTGTTACTGAGAACTAGCTTGATTCCACTGTGGTCGGATAGTATACAGGGGATTATGTCAATTCCCTTGTATTTGCTTAAGTTCCTTGTATGAACTATGATATGGTCTATTTTGGAGAAGGTTCCATGAGCTGCTGAGAAGAATGTGTACTGTGTCATTTTAGGGTGAAATACTCTGTAGATGTCAGTTAGTTCTGCTTGTGATATGGCCTCACTTAATTCAGTAGCTTCACTGCCAATCCTCTGGTTGGTAGACCTGTCCTTTGGTCTTTATCCTGGTTGTTGTAAATCTTTGACTAGATTATATTGTTATACTAAAATTGACAATGACAGGGTTTTTCCTAGCTTACTATTATTGTCATAGAGGAAAAGAGCCCAGTAATTCTCTGTCCTGGCTTGTTTAGAGATTTTATCTTCCTAGAATTAATTACCCCTTTGAACAGCTTTAGTTATAGTGAAGTGCTTCAGGTGAAGCCTAAGTAGGTTTGGTAGTTTTGCATCATATGTCCCATTTCCCTATTTAGGTATAATAAAAACAAATGTGATTTTTTTCCCTTTGTGTTGTAGTTTCTCTGATAAGTGAGGTTTCTGATCATGTCTATGCTAAAATTTATGTTTATAGGCTCAATGACCATAGTTCCTTTCAATGATTTCCATTATGCATCTATCTCATTTTACTTTCCTCTGTTCATTTACAATGCTGCCCTAGCTGAAGGTCAATCACAAATGAAAGGCAAAGATTTCTCAGGCCTTTTTGTGAACAGATATGTCTGTGACTTTAATGCATCAATATACACAGAAATTTTTAAGAGCCCTATATTACCATGTCTTTTTGGAATCTCTTTTTGTGTGTGTGTGTGAGTGTGTGTGTACGTGTGTGTTTGCATGTGCGTGTGTGTGTGAGAGAGAGAGAGAGAGAGAAAGAGAGACAGAGAGAGAGAGAGAGAGAGAACTAAAAACAAAAAAAGGGCTGGGAAAGTGGCTCAGTGGTAGAGTGGTTACCTTGCATGCATGAGGCCCTGGGTTCAATTCCTCAGCACCACATAAGCAGAAAAAGCCAGAAGTGGCGCTGTGGCTCAAGTGGTAGAGCGCTTGTCTTGAGTGGAATAGCTGAGGGACAGCGCCCAGGCCCAGAGTTCAGGCCCCACGACTGGCAAAACCCCCCCAAAAAAAGAAACCCAAAAAACAATACTCCAAATGTATATGATAAACAGTACACTGATTTTATTGAAGTAACTTAAGATCATATTTATACATACATTGGGCAGCAATACCACACTGTAGATTTAAATTAAGCCAGCCCAATTGCTTATGAACTTCACAAATGTGGCTGTTAAATTGTACACCATTTCTACAATCAACTTGAACATTCACTTTTTGTCATTACGCCCAAAATCATTTACTTGGCTGGGTGCCAGTGGCTTATGCCTGTAATCCTAGCTACTCAGGAGGAAGAGATTTGATCATCATGGTTGGAAGTCAGCCCAGGCAAGAAAGTCCATGAGACTCTTATCTGTAGTTAATGTTCAAAAAGCTAGAAGTGGGCTGGCTTTTCATTCTCATTGATAATATCCATTTATGCACAAAAATATTTTAATATTGATAAGTCTAATTTATACATATCTTTTGCTATTTGAGATTTTGAGTCCTATTTTGAAGTACAACTGCCAAAGCAAAATCACAAAGATTACTCCACATATTCTTGCAAGAATTTTATAGCTATAGCTCTTATACTTAAACCTTTTTTTCCTATTTTGGTTATTTTTTTTGCTAATGTGAGATAAAATTCATTTTTTGCATGTAAATATTCTTTTTAACAACACCATTATTGAATTATTCATTTAGTCTTATTATTAATCTTCTAATAAATGTGTTTGACATCTTTACAGAATATCAACTGAACGTAGATGTGTGAATTCATTTCTGGACTCACAGTCCATTTCATTGATCTATATGTCATTGTTTTTATGTCAGTACTACATTGTTTTAATTATTGCAGCTTTGTAGTAAGTTTTGAAATTAGGAAATGTGAGCCTTCCAGCTTTGTTCTTTCTTTTCAAGATTATGTTGTCTCTTCAAGTTTCTTTGCAATTTCATATGCAGTTTATAATTAACTTTTCCATTTCTAGACAAGCAGTCTGCCACTTGAACCATTCTCCCAGTCCCTACTTTTCCATTTCTGTTTTTTAAATGGAAATCAAATCTTGAATCTTTTTGATTTGAGATTATTTCATTATTTTTAACTTTCTATCAGTTTCTGATTGTCATTAGCTATTTCTGTGTTTATCTTCTAATATGTATTTCTGCCAAATTAAATTGTTAGTATCATAGGTGTGGGAGAGTTTTCTAAGATTTTTCTATTTATAAGATTTTGGCTTACTGCTTTTTGGATGTCTTTTATTTTTGCTCATTTAATTACTGTAGTTTACCTTTCAATATAATGTTTATCAGTAGTAGTGAAAACTGGGATGGGTACTGGTGGCTCATACCTGAACTCCTAATTTCTCAGGGAGATGAGATGTGAGGATCAAGGCTCAAAGCCAGCCTGGGCATAGAAATCTGAGACTCCTATCTACAATAATCAGCAAAAATCTGGAAGTGGAAATATGGCCCAAGTGGTGGAGTGCCATCCTTGATTGAAGCAAGAGCACAAGGACCTGAATTTAAGCCCCAGTACTGGAAAAAAAAGTGAAAGCATTTTTCCTTATCTTGTTCCTAAACATAGAGGACAAGCTTTCAGTTTCTACTATTGAATATGATGTGACCTATGGAGTTTTCATCAATGCCTGTTTCATGTTGAAGGAACTAGTTTTTATTCTTGGTATGAGTGCTTCTTTACCACCCAACACATCAAATACTGTTGGATTTTGTTAAGAGGTTTCCTGCATCAGTAAAAATCTTAATCTTTTGTCTCTTTCATTCTATTATGTTGTTCCTTGAAAGAATCACTTGGTCAAGATATATTATTCTTGTAATATACTGGCTGAAAGTGGTTTGCCAGTGTTTTGTTTAATGTTGCATATATATTCATTAGAGATATTGAATGTGGGTTTTTTCCCTCTTTCTTTTTCTTTTGTGTAGGTCTTGGGGCTTGAACTCAGGGCCTATGCACCATCCTGAGCTTTTGTTTTCAAAGCTAGTGCTCTACCACTTGAGCCTGAACTCCACTTTACTTTTGTGGTGGTTAATTGGAGATTCCTTAGGAGTCCCACAGACTTCCTGCCTGGGCTGGCTTCCAACTATGACCTTCAGATCTCATCCTCCTGAGTAGCTAAAATTACAGGTATGAGTCATGGAAGTCCAGTGTGGTTTTCTTTTTAAATTGGCATACATTTGTTTATTTATTTATATTTATTATTAATATTATTTATTGTTGCTTTATTGTTATTGTAGAGTTTATATACAGAGAGCCTATAGTTATATGAATCAGGTGATGAGCACAATTCTTTTTTGCATCTTGTCTCCACTTTTCTTGCTCTCTCCCAGTTTTTTCCTCTTGTCCCTACCTGTAAGATGTATAGTTGATTTTGCACATAGTGTCTAGTATCATTGTTATATTTGTTCACCCTTGTTCCACCTTCTCTGTGCCTCCTTACCCTCTCAAATACAAACCTGAGTTCAATATCTAGCCACCCAAACAAAATAAAAACATCATTAAAAAATTAGCACATATTAGTATGTATGTGTATGTAATTGCGACATTTCTATGCATGTTTACAAGGTATTCCAATTAATTTTCGTGTAGTTTTTAAAGTAGTATCTGCCTGTATTTGATTTCAGACCAATGCTGAATTTATAAAATGAATTTAAAAGCCTTCTTGTTTCTTCTGTCTTTATCACAGTGAAGTTATATAACAAGTTGAAAGAAAATTTCCAGGCACAAATGAATTTTTCCCCCAAATTTAGATTTGTGTCCTTTTTCTTTGCTGATTAAACTGCACATGGTGGCTAACTAGGAACACAGTGCACTCTACACTCTCTAATCCCAGGCTAGGGAAAAGGTCACACCTGGAGTGGTAATAGCCAGAAAAGCACATAGCAGGAATTAACCATAACAAAAACCAGACACAGATCAACAGACTTGTAAATCATTTATGTTTTCCTTTTAGGTTCACAGAGTGCAGACCTCAAAGACCTTTACAAAAGCAAGATTAAGAGCTGGGTGTGGTGATGCAGGTCTGTAATCCCATCACTTGTGAGGCTGACGCAAGAGGATCTTGTGTCCCAGGCAAGCCAGAGATCTCAAGAGGATCTGTCTCAAAAAGCAAAGTAAGATAAGTAAGCAGCCCTAGCATCTAACCTTCTGGAACCTGCACTAATTCCCTCATAACATTCATATAAAAGTCTTATGTAGGTTAATAGCAAGGTGGTCACTAGGAGTGAAGTTGACCCTGAGATGGGGCCCAAGCTGGTAGATTCCATTTTGAGCTTTACCTTTGTTTTCAGGATTTTAGACTCGATGGGCCTAGTTCCCGGAATGAAAAAAAAATGCTTCTGGTCCCCCTCCCCTTAACAACTTAACCCACCCTTGATTGTTGAGTTAAAGACTCACCAATAAAACAGATAGGTTGTAATCTGGCTCAAACTGGTGACACCACATGCTTACAGTAAACCCCACCTTTTGCACGTGCTTACGCTAAACTCTCCTTTTTGCCCACCAAAAGGTAGGCCCCGCCTTACCCTCTATATTTGTGTGCCATTTTAAACCAAAGTGATATGCTGGATTAAACAGCCATTACAGACAAACTGTAACCTCATTGGCCACCTGTGTGTTGTCTGGTATGACTGTACAATCCTTTGTGTGTGTTACCATCCCATTGGTCACCTGCTAACGACCAGGCTCGACCTCATGGATTTTGCCTTTAAAAACCAAAGTATGTGGGCCTCTCGGGGTCCCAGTATCAGCTCCCAAGCCTGAGAAGCGACACTGACCGGTCAGTGTAGGAACCTTCTCAATAAAGTTGCTTCTTTGTTAACAACTTTGTTGCGGTGGGCTCTGTCAGTCTGGACGACTAGGTGGGGACTAGGTGGGCTTGCCTGCCTGAATAGCAGTCTTCCTACTACAGGAGCATTAAGACTACTGTCTTTCAAACTGGCTTTATCTTTAGCTTTATCTTCTCCCATTAGTTTTCTTTTTTTTTTGTCCTGGGGCTTGAACTCTGGGTCTGGGCACTGTCCTTGTGCTCTTCAGCTCAAGGCGAGCGCTCTACCGCTTGAGCCACAGCACCCCTTACTCCCATTAGTTTGTTTACTGAGTCATTAGCTTCATCAGGCCAGAACTGTAGTTTTTCTTGGTACAACAGTTTATTAAGAAAGTTGTCAAAGAACAAAGGGTGAACCAATACAACAGGAATACTCACAAGACACTATATTAGAAATTAAATTTACAACTTGGGGGAGGGGAAGGAAATTGGGGAGGGAAAGTGGGAGAAAACCAGGAAGGAGGTAACATTGCTAGACAAGAAATGTACTCCTTACCTTACTTATGTAACTGTAACCCCTCTGTATATCACCTTTACAATAAAATATTTTATATTTACAATAAAATTACTTTTACAATTATTTTTAAAAATTATTTTATTTCCAACAAAATTAAAAAAAGAAAATTGTTGGTAACTTTTTTATTTTTATTTTTTTTATTGTGAAAATATTGTACAGAGGGGTTACAATTACATGGGCAAGATAATGAGTACATTTCTTATCAAGCATTATAGCCTCCTCCTTTGTTTCCCCTTCCCATCCCTTTCCATCCTCCCCCTGCCCCTCCACCCAAGCCTCCCCCCTCCCCCGCCCCGCGCCCTCCCATCCCCCCCAAAGTTGTAAAGTTCGTTTTCGACATAACGACTTGTACATCTCATTGTTGCAATTGTTGGTAACTTTATATGTTTGGTAGAACTAGTCAAGCCATTTTAATTCTGAGTTTAGATTTTGCTGTGAGAGTTTTGATTGGATTTTACATTTTTTTAATCCATAATCTTGTAACTATCATTTTTAATAAATATAAAGATAGTTTTTACTTATTATAGATCTGTTTACATTTTCTATATTGTTTTAAATTTTGTTAAAACACATGGTTCTAGAAATTTGTTTCATTTAGATTATCTACTATTTAAGTGTAAAGTTATAAATATTTTATTTATTTTTATTTCTTTTTTAGGGGGGTCTGGTCGTGGGGCCTGAACTCTGGGCCTGAGCGCTGTCCCTTAGCTCTTCAGCTCAAGGCTAGCACTCTACCACTTGAGCCACAGCGCCACTTCCGGCTTTTTTCTTTTTGCTTATGTGGTGCTGAGGAATAGAACCCAGGCCTCAGGCATGCAAGGCAAGCGCTCTACTACTGAGCCAACTTCCCAGCCCTTATTTTTATTTCTTTAAAATCAGAAATAATGTCCACAGTGTAATTTGTCGTGCAATGAATTTCATCTTCTTTCTCTTTTCTTAGTCTAAGGTTTATGTATTCTGTTAATCTTTTCAAAGAACTCGCTTTCTTATTGATTTTCATTGTTGACTTTTTCCACTTTCTGTTTTGTTTATCTCCATCCTAATGTTTATTACTTCTTTTCTTCTTTTATCTAGATCATTAAGATGTAAAATTAGATTATTGATTTAGGATCTTTTAAAAACCAAATGAAGGAATTTCCTGACAAGTATTCCCATGACCTTTTTCTTTTGGTGGATCTAATACATTTTAGCATGTTTTGTTTCACTTTTCATTCACATCAAATTATGTTCTAGGTTCTCTGAGCATCTCTTTTCAGCCTTTTTATTTTTTTTAAGTGTGTTGTTTAATTTAGGTATCTTTGATTTTTTTTACTGTGATATAGATTCTGTGTTACAGAGGATGAGCCTTGTAGTCAAACTGACTTGGGTTGGCTACTGTGCAAAACCATTTAATGGTTACATAACCTTGGGGAAACATTTTCAATCAGTTTTTGTCATGTAAATAAGAATCATAATATAATTGTGTTTAGAGGATTTTTTTAGGATTTAATTAGAGTCTATAAAAGGTACTTAGGCTTGTAATCCTAGCTACTCAGGAGGCTGAGATCAAAGGATTGTGTTTAGAAGCCAACCTAGGAAGGAAAGTGAGACTCTTATTTCCCATTAAATACCAAAGCACAAGAAGTAGAGCTGTGGCTCAAGTGAAAGAGCACTACTAGCCTTGAATGAAAATGCTTTTGGACAATGCCCAGGCCCTGAGTTCAAGCCCCAGGACCAGCACCAAAACCAGTGCTTAGAAGAATGCCAGGTCAATAATAAATGTTCAATATACAATTATTATTATCCTCATCATCAATGGACAAATCATGATAAAATTCTAGGGATAAATGTGGCTATCATCCAAGACATAACTATTTAGAGAATAGTTTGAATGTAGCCCTTCTCTGAATTTATATGTTGGAAACTTAATCCCAATGCAATAATGTTTGGAGGTTAGGTCTTTTGGGAGGTGCTTAGGTCTTGGCTTCACTTTAATGATAGTAGTAAATCTACTATAAGAAAAAGGTTTTGAGGAATGGAGTTGTTATCCTCTTCTCCTTTTTCATGTGATAGTCTAGCATTCTTCCTCTCTAGAGAATGAAGCATTCCCACAGTACCACATTTGCAGCAGATACGGTCCTAACTCACTTGTACCTTGACCTTGGCCTTCTCAGTCTCCAGAACTGTGAGAAAGAAACCTCTATTCTTTATAAATTATCATGTGTGACTTTGTTACAGTGACACAAGAAAGACCAAGATAGGAATTCACCGACAGGCATTCTTCTTTTATCCCAAGAAGTATTGTGAGGGGCCATATGTTAGAGATCTTAGAATTGTGAGATAATATGCTCATCTATGGAGTACATTAGATTTTATACTCTAGGATGAGGCTGTGCTCAACACTGAAGAGAAATTGAAGAGATAATTTAGACAGAAGTAAAAAACAGATTTCCAGAGGCTTTATAATTAATATAACTTTTTATGGTGTCAATCCTGGGGCTTGAACTCAGGGCTTGGGCCCTGTCCTGGAGCTTTTCTGCTTAAGGCTAGGTAGAGCTCTGCTACTTAAGCCACAGCTCCACTTTCAGCTTTTTTGTGTGCTTAATTGGAGATAATAGTCTCATTAATTTTCCTGCCTGGGCTAGCTTTGAACTGCAATACTCAGATCTCAGCCTCTTGAGTAGCTAGGATTACAGATATGAGCCACCAGCACTTGCTATGAATATAACATTTTGAGAGGGTTACCCCTCTGAAATGTAGCCCACGGGAACTACAAATGACTACTAGAAAGTTAAGCAGGAGGGTAAGGTAAGAAAGAAATAGTCGAGTAGCTGTGGTCCTTTGAGCTTTCAACTTCTGCTTTTTTTTCCTCAAGAAAGGCTTCAAAGGCAGTAGAAATGATGCTGGTGGATTAAGGATCCGTTCCCAATAAAAGGTTGTAAGAAAGAGCAATTTTAAGTGTCTGGCTAGGAAAGTACTATAAGAACAGTTTCACAGTATCAGCAATAGCTGGGTGATTGCTTGAAAAGAATGCTTAATTATTTTAAGTCAGAGGGCACTGTCTTGAAAAAAGTTCCATTTCTTCATACAATCATGTCATCAGTAGGATATATTAGGAAGGTTTATTTCACTGGAAACTTTTTCTGGTAGAGTCCTGTGTAATGGCACAAAAGGATTAGATTTCTGCAGTTTGAAGTCAAACTGAGATAAGGTTCTGGGGAAGTCTCATACAATTGACAGACCCAGAGAATTAGCTGCTCTCTTCTATACAACTGCGGTTCCTATCTAGGAAGATAACTCATGTTTATAGCTAGCTTACCTAAACATAAAGCATTCATGAAGTCTTGATACTGTGAAGAAATCTAGCTAACTCAATTTATACAGAATTTGAGAGTGGGTCTGTGTGTAGACTCCTATATTTATCTCTACGTAAGAATGTATGTATGTTTGTATCTATCTATCTATCTATCTATCTATCTATCTATCTATCTATCTGTCTGTCTGTCTGTCTGTCTGTCTGTCTGTCTGTCTGTCTGTCTGTCTATCTAATATCTAATGAATTAGTATATATTATGAATTAGTATATATAGTTTGTGATTATGAATTAGTATATGTGCATATATATGTATATATATATACATATATATGCACATATACTAATATATATATATATATATATATGGTGTATGTGTTTGTATTTGTATGTATGGAGGTGGGATGGGGGAATGTGTGGGTGTGTGGTTGTTCCTGCAGCTTGAACTCAGGGTTTAGGCACTATCCTTGGGCATTTTTATTTTGCTCAAGGCTAGTGCTCTATCACTTAAGCCACAGCTCCATTTCCAGCTTTAATTTTAGGGGGGTAGGTTGTTAAATGGACATAAGAGTCTCACAGACTTTCCTGCCTGGGTTAGCTTTGAACCCTGATCCTCAGATCTCAGACTTCTGAGTAGCTAGGATAATAGATGTGAGGCACTGGTCCTAGATTAGAATATATTTTGAAAACTATGTTTGTAGTTATATAGCAATGAGATTGTGGAAATAAAAATGGTAAAATGGTAATCTGATACTGGGAATCTGATTTTATATTTTTTCTCCCTATAGAGAATTCTATTTTTTTAAAAAATGTTTCTATTATCATTTTTCTTGGTGCTTGAGCACAGGGCCTTGAACTCTTGCTTGGCCTTTTTATTCAAGGATGGTGTTCTACCACTTGAACCAACTTCAACTTTTAGCTTTTTGATGGGTATTTGTAGATAATAGTTTCACAGACTTATCTGCCTAGCTAGCTTTGTACCATGATTATGAGATCACAGCTTCCTGAGTAGTCAGGATTACAGACATGAGCCATCAGTGCTCAGGTTGTACCAAGAAATTTCAATTCAACATGTTAGTTTATAAGTGTAATGTATCTTGGTCCATATCACTGATTCATCATTCTCCCCCATCTTGCCCAACCCCAGCCATCCCCTCAAGTTACATATGTACATTGAATTTATGGCTGTATTATCCATCATTCTTTTTTTCTTTATTGTGAAAATACCATGCAGAGGGGTTACAATTACATGAACAAGTTAATGAGTACATTTCTTATCAAGCATTGTTGCCTCCTCCTTTGTTTCCTCTTCCCATCTCTTCACATCTCTCCCGCCCCCCCAAAGTTGTAAAGTTCATTTTTCAACATAACGACTTGTACACCTCATTGTTGCAATGGGTCCACCTGTATCCCTTTTTAAATGATTTGGTTTTCCTTTCCCCTCCACAAATTATACCAACATCAAATACAGTGAAAGCAGGGGTTATACTGTGGGGGAAGGACGTACAAAGCAACAAAGAAATAATCTTATAAATGTGTTAGAAACAAATGCATGAAAGAAAAAAACATTTGAATACTTATCTTGGGGTTCATTTCGCTTAACATCAACTTATCTGACCTTTTCTGCTTGTCTCAGACATATACTAGATATTGCAAATAAGGGAAACCATGGGACCTATGTATTCTTCTTCCTGGTACAGATAGTGAAGCAAGTGGCATATCAACAAATGCAGAGCTAAAAGAGTGATGTTTTGACTCAAACTACACCAGCTATCAAAAACAACAAGTCTAATACAACCCATAAATAAAGTATTTTATTTCTACTCATTTATATAATAAAATTACCTAGCTCTTTCAAATTTGGAGTCTTTGATGGAAATATCATGCTCCCTCCCTCCTCTCTCTTTCTTTCTTTCTTTCTTTCTTTTTCTCTCTCTTTTTTCTTTCTTCTTTCTATTTTTCTCTCTTGCTCTTTTTTCTCTTTCTTCTTTCTTTCTTTCTTTCTTTCTTTCTTTCTTTCTTTCTTTCTTTCTTTCTTTCTTTCTTTCTTTCTTTCTTTCT
>NW_012267435.1:1069345-1074381 GCF_000151885.1 Dipodomys ordii
TCTTTCTTTCTTTCTTTCTTTCTTTCTTTCTTTCTTTCTTTCTTTCTTTCTTTCTTTCTTTCTTGTTTTGGGGCTTGAACTCTGGTCCTGGGTGCTGTCCTTAAGCTTTTGTATTAAAGTCTAGCACTCTACCACTTGAGCCATAACTCACCTTCCAGCTTTTTGTGATTAATTAGGGATAAGAGTCTCATGGGCTTCTTTGCCCAGGCTGGTTTTGAACTGTGATCCTTAGATCTTAGCCTCCTGAGTAGCTAGGATTACAGGTGTAAACCATTGTTGCTCAGCTCAAATCCCTATTTCACCTCTCACTGACATAACATCTATAGGGGAGAGAAAGTGCCTTTATTTCATGTATAGGAGTAAGTAAGGGGGGCACCATTAAAAGAAGGCTGGGACCAAGTTTGAGACTGGAGAGAGACTATTGTGGTACAGCTTTTGCTTGTTATCATGTATTTTGAGGCTCAATTCTAACATTTGCCACGTTGAACAAATTGGAGAACCAAAACAAAAACCAAAACCAAAGCAAAACAGTGCTGTCAGGCAAGTCCCAGTGCATTGAGATTATTACAGTTGCTGCCCATATTCATCCCAAGAAAGGGAAATCCATTTTTGAGATTCTGTCTTGAGAAAATAGCTCAAGGTCACTATTAACTCCAAGATGTGTTGATTCAGATCTTTATTTTTATTTGCATACTTTCAATGTATACACATTTCTGTTCTCCATGCTCATTATCATTTATTGAGAATTCTGCATATTTATAGTAGCTGTCCCACGCTGAAGCTGTCTGAGTATGAATGATCTCTTGTAGAATGAAGTAAAAATCATGTCTAAGGCTTTACTCTTTGATATCTTTGTTATTTTGTGGGGAAATGAAGGAAGATTAAGTGCAACAAGAGCCTGTCCTTGTCTCTTGTACTCTAACACAGAGCACCAGAGGGAGACAAACTTCTATCTGTCACAGTCATGAATTTGATGTGATAGGGAGAGCTGAAGATTTTTACAAGTTTCTTTTCTTCCTATGAAGGGATATATGTTACAGGAAATTCTGAGAAGGGAACAACTGCTACTCTTCTGTACCTTAGTAAAAAAAAACATACTTTTAACCAAGTATCTCAGAAGAATTTAGTTACTTCCTTCTGCATAGAAAAGGTCCTGTTTTGCAAAAGGGAGTTTACTGACATTTATACTTTAATCCTGAACTTCAGTGACACCACTGAAGAACAGCTTCTTGGTAGTTTGTCTAGTATACTATGAATATTGAAGATGTATTTATTAGGTTCAGATGCTTATTCATTTTATTTACATGCAATAAACTGAAGTTAATTCAAATCATCTGGTTCTATCCTCCTATGGCACTTATTCCTGATAAATAATAATTATTGTTGAATAACAATTTTTTGTGTGAACTCAGGGTCTGGACACTGTTCTTTAGCTTTTTTGCTCAAAGCTTGTGCTTTATTACTTGAACCACAGCTCCACTTCTGCTTTTTTGCTGCTTTAAGTCTCACAAATTTTCCTTCCTGGACTGGCTTCAAACCTCAATCTTCATGTCTCAGCTTACTTAGTAGGTAGGATTACAGCATCTGGCTGTAAATAACAATTTTAATAATCACTTTTTGATTGCAACTATCTAAAAAGACTAAGCATAGTGAGAGTTTTTAAAAATTAGAGAGGTGGCACCTGTTCTTTAGAAACTTTCAATCTTGAATAGGAAAAAATCATATAAAAATGCCCACAGGCAAGACGCCAGTGGCTCATACCTTTAATACTAGCTACTGAGGAGGCTGAGATCTGAGGATCATGGTTCAAAACCAGCCTGGGCAGGAACATCCTTGAGACTCTTATCTCAAATTAATGGCCAGAAAACCTGAAGTGGTGCTGTGGCTCAAGCAGTAGAGTGCTCTCTTTGAGCTGAAGAGCAGAGACAGCATCTAGGCCCAGAGTTTAAGACCCATGACTGACAAAAAACAAATGCCCACAATATCTACAAAGTCAGAGTTTGTAATATCCTTGTTTGTTTAATGGTGTGACAGATGGCTGTCTAGGTTGTCTAACTCTGGGAGTGCACAGGACCTGTGCCAAGTCAAAGTGGAATGTATCTTGTAGTGCTTTTCCAACTTTTTTGATTGTAAGAATTGCCTGGTGGTGCTTCTGAAAACTACGATTTGATGGTCTCTGCCTATATGTACTAAATCAAAATAACCAGATAAAAACAATAGGAATCTGTATTCTGAACAACCACCTTAAGTGATTTTGGGGTCAGTTCTGGGCCTTGAACTCAGGGCCTAGATGGCTTCCTACCACTTGAGGCACAGCTCTACTTTTGGCTTTCTTTGCGGGGTGGGGGGGGAGACTGGTTAATTGGAGATGAGAGTCTCACAGACTTTCCTGCCCAGGCTAGCTTTGCAATTCTCTGATCTCAGCCTCCTGAGTAGCTAGAGAGTATAGCTGTGAGCCATTAGTGCTGGCCAGGTGATTTTTAAGATGGGGAAAGTCTGTGTAGTGGAAGAGACATTTTAGAAAAGTTGTTCTGACCTTGCTCTTTAGAATTATCTAAGGAGCTTAAAAAATTCCTTATACCTGGGATTCATAGCCCACACCTATTATGATTAAACTGATATCAAACTGGTCTGAGTATCTGATTATTTTAAAGTTCCCCTCTATCACAGACTCTACCATTTAACCCAATGAAGAACTGATTACTTAGATACAGAGATATCTGAATTATATATTTTTATTCTTTATTGTCTATACATTTTGTGCCTCAGTTCCTATATTTGTAAAACATAGTTAATATGACATGTTAAAATTTCCTTAGACTGGGGCTGGGAAGGTGGCTCAGTGGTAGAGTGCTTGCTTTGCATGCATGAAGCCCTGAGTTCGATTCCTCAGCACCACATAAGCAAAAAGAAAAGAGCCAGAAGTGGCGCTGTGGCTCAAGTGGTAGAGTGCTAGCCTTGAGCTGAAGAGCTGAGGGACAGTGCCCAGGCCCAGAGTTCAGGCCCCATGACCGGACCCCCCAAAAAATTCTTTAGACCAATTCACATACAATTAACTTTGGACAAGAAAAACTTCATGAATTAGGTAGTTCCAAGAATCAGAGCAGTGTGTGTGTGTGTGTGTGTGTGTGTGTGTGTGTGTGTGTGTGTGTGTGTGTGTATGTGTGTCCTGGGCCCTGAACTCAGGGTCTAAGTACTCTCCCATAGCTTTTTCACTCAAGGCTGGTGCTCTATTTCCAGAAGTTTTTCTGGTTTATTGGAGGTAAGTATCTCTTCGATTTGTCTGCTGGAGGTGGCTTGGAATCCCTATCCTCAGAGCTCAGTCTCCTGGAGTACCTAGGATGACAGGTATGAGCCCTGGGCTCCAGGCTCAGAACATAATTTTGAGACCTCTCAAAGAGTGTGATCAGAATACGTTTACAGGAAAACACAAGTAACTTATTGGCTACAGCCTAGTCAATCAGCCAAATAGTTGCAGCCTAATTAATTGGCTACAAGGTCTCCCACAATAGCCAATATGCAGTCTCTGGTAAAATTCTATACTGGATTTGTTTGTTGAGTCCAGTGAGGATTCCAGGTCCAAATCAATGGCACTCTAAACATTTTGTTTGACAGACCTACCTTATAGGGTAAAATGAATTGAAAGATTGAGTGGGAAATAAAGTGTAGAGGCCTGGAACATAAAAGAGATATCTCATAAAGATTACTATTATTATTATCTTCTCTATCCATAAAAAATGTCTGTTTGTATCCAAGACACAAATCTGTGATGGCAGAAAGAATGAGAGTCCTGACCCTGCTGAAATAAGTCCTAATTAAGTGAAGCCAAATGGTAATCAATTCCAGTTTGCCCTTCAGTGTTGGCCCCTGCTTGGTATCTTCCTGCCTATCTGCCAAGAGCAGCAGCAGGGAGGCAATCCTGAAGAACATTTTATTCCATTGGATAGGCAACTGTTTTGATTTTCTACTGCTTTGACTCCCTATAGAGATCTGCAAATGTCTCCTCTGAACTTTTCTTCAGCTTCATCTGCTGTTAACCATGGCAGCTGTACCTGGCAGGAGGTAATGTGTAGGGTCTCTTTGGGAATTAGGGGCCCTTGGTAGGATTAATTATAGACAAAACTGTGGAAACTTTCTGAGGTTAAAGTTGTAAAACAACACAGAAATGTCCGGTGATTTCAGTACTGTTTGTTTGCTATAATTCTTTATCAGGTTTAAGGTTTACTCTGACATTTTGTTCTTCATAATTTTTTTTTGGTCAGTCATGTGGCTTGAATTCTATACCTGAGTGCTGTCCCTGAGCAATTCAGCTCAAGGCAAGCACTCTACCACTTGAGCCACAGCACCACTTTTGGTTTTCTGGTGGTTTATTGGAGATAAGAGTCTCATGGACTTTCCTGCCTGGGCTGACTTTGAGCCATCCTCAGATCTCAGCCTCCTGAGTAGCTAGGATTACAGGCATTAGCCACTGGCGCCTGGCATTGTTTTTCTAATTTTTAACTTTACCTTCTATATTCAATATTCAGTTCTTCAATGAATATTCAAATATCCCCTTTGATATAACTTGGTAGTGTCAGATTTTCCACAGAATTTGCATTACAGGGCTGGCTGCTCTTCAACCCATTCCTAATGTCGTGTATATCCAATAAGTCCAAAGACACACATTAAGTTATGATTCATATTATGACAGAGTGAATTTAAAATTTTAAAGTAATATTAGCTTTACTGAGTATCACTGGTGTTAGAGCATATTCTTGATTAGTAATACACAAAATTATCCTTCCTCATATAATATCTTTCTGTGATTAGTTGATTGGCTTTAATAGCTTGTTTTTCTAAGTGCTTACAATTTGAAAATTACTCTTCAGTTCTTATTTTTGTTTTATTTTTCAACTAATGCCTAGTATATAAACAACATATGGGGCTTGCAGGTCTAAAGCTTTGGTGTAATTTTTTTCTTGCTTGACTCAGTATATTTCTTTTTTTGGGGGGTCTGGTCGTGGGGCCTGAACTCTGGGCCTGAGCGCTGTCCCTCA
>NW_012267435.1:1078341-1079535 GCF_000151885.1 Dipodomys ordii
TGTTCATCAAAGAAATGGGTCTATAGTTCTCTTTCTTTGATGAGTCCCTGCCTGGTTTTGGGATGAGGGTTATGATGGCTTCATAGAATGAATTCGGTAGTGAACTTTCTCTTTCAATTTCATTGAAGACTTGGAGGAGTATTGGTGTGAGCTCTGCTTTGAAGACCTTGTAGAATTCTGCTGTAAAACCATCTGGTCATGGGCTTTTCTTAGATGGGAGGTCTCTTATTGCTGTTGCTGTTTCTATTTCAATGCTTGATATGGGCCTGTTAAGGTGGTTTAACTTATCTTGGTTTAGTTTGAGCATGTCAATATTTGCTAGGAAAAGGTCCATTTCTGCCATGTTCTCAAACTTATTAGCATAAAAGTTTGAGAAGTATTCCCTTATAATGTTCTGAATCTTGTTTGTTTCTGTGGTGATGTGTACATTCTCATCTCTGAGTTTATTTATTTGGGTGTGTTCTCTTCTTTTTCTGATAAGATTTGCTAAGGGTCTGTTAATTCTGTTAATTTTTTTGAAGAACCAACTCTTTGTTTTGTTGATTCTATGTTTTTTTTGGATTCTGATTCATTTAATTCTGATTTAATTTTAATTCTTTCTGTCTACTGGATTTGGGTTTATCTTGCTGCTCTTTTTCAATGAGGTTCAGATGTCTCATTAAATTGTTGGTTTCAGATCTCTCCAATTTATTGATGTAGGAACTGAGAGCTATAAACTTGCCCCTGAGTACTGCCTTTGCTGTGTCCCAGAGGAGCTGGTAATTTGAGTGTTCATTTTTGTTGTATATCATGAACACTTGAATTTTGTTTCTAATCTCTTCCATGACCCACTGGTGAGTCAACACTGTGTTGTTCAGACTCCGTGTGTTACAGGACCTTCTTTGGTGGCTTTTGGTGTTGCTTTCTAATTTTATTCCCTTGTGGTCTGAGAGAATGCAAGGTATAACTTCAATGTTTCTGAATTTGGACAAGTTTGCTTTGTGGCCTAAAATGTGGTCTATTTTGGAAAATGTTCCATGTGCTGCTGGAAAAATGTGTATTCTGATGCTGCTTGGTGAAATATTTGGTAGATGTCTGTTAAATCAAGTTGATCTATGCAGTTGTTTAGATCTGTGGTTTCTCTGTTGAGTTTTTGCTGAGTTGATCTATATAATGGGGATAGTGGTGTGTTAAAGTCCCCAACAACTTGTACTT
>NW_012267435.1:1079585-1092889 GCF_000151885.1 Dipodomys ordii
TCTTCAGCTCAAGGCTAGCGCTCTACCACTTGAGCCACAGCGCCACTTCCGGCTTTTTTCTTTTTGCTTATGTGGTGCTGAGGAATCAAACCCAAAGCCTCAGGCATGCAAGGCAAGCGCTCTACCACTGAGCCACCTTCCCAGCCCCTGGCTCAGTATATTTCTTATGAGTATCTATTAATTATGTAAGTCATATAATCCTTATGTATTAGTCTGTGGCCAATGGACAAAGTTCTGTCAGGTTGTGTTTCCAATATAAGACTCACATATTCTACTGAATGTGTGATCTATTATTGGAGTTAAATTGTGAGATAGCAAATATAGAATTGTATTCAGTTTGTGCTAAATTTTGAATATAAATCCACGCAACTGGTCACTTTTCACATCTGTCAATGTATATAACATTTAGATTACAATCAAATAATAACCATGACTGATAGACATGCAGCTAATGTTGATTTCATACTGGTATAGGAAAAAATATATATCACATAAATTATTTTAGTTAAGTTTTAATTAGTTTCTCTTTGATTGCCAAAGTTCATGTCTTCTATCTATATAATAAATCTTTCAAAAACAACCTTTATTCTCCGTACATACAATACTATTTCTAATGCTTAATTGTTCCCTTAAGTAGGAATAATTGTATATACTTAATTAATAGTAAGTGTATCCTATGATTGCTTAATAGCTGAATACTAAATTACATAGGTAAAGGATTATGAAAAATTTTTACTGAAGTGGTACTTATACAGGATTTCATACTAAGCTATCAGATTTAATTCTTTCCTCATTCTATTTTGGTTTTTGTCCTACTGATATATCTCATGTTAGGGAATAGTTCCATCTCAGTTGGACTGGAATCATATTTCTGAAAAGTATGTCAATATCATGAGTTTGAATATCTGTTGCTCTGTTATCTCAGAATAGTATTTAATAAGTCTCTAGTTTAATAGTCACACTGTTGTGAACTTTGTCAATAAAGTCTATTTTGTTCAAATAGAATCAAACTGACTCACTTTAGCAATGATGCTATGGAGAGATACCATCCCTACGGGTCTGGATTATAGGAACTAGAGATCATCAGGTTCTAAACCGGGAGAAAATTTTTATAGATGATAATTTTAGGCCTTTTGGAGAAATTAACACTACTATTTATTCTGTTTATGTGCTGCATCATGTTTATTTGTACATGTTGAAGCATTCTTTCGTTGCTGGAATAAATGAAAGAACATGGTGTATGATCTTTTTATATGCTGGATTTAATTTCCAGTATGTTGTGGAAGAATTTTTTTTTCTATTTATGCTATGTTAGGACATATGGTTTGTAGTTTTCCTTTTGACAGAATCCTGCCCACGTTCGGGTATCAAGGTAAGGCAAGCTTCATAGGATAAGTTTGGAGGATTCTCATTTCTGTAGAATAGTTTGGGAAACACTAATATTGATTCTTCTTTAAAAGTCTGGTAAAATTTAACATTGAAACTACCTGGTTCTGGGATTTTCTGGGAAATTTTTATTTCTAATTTAATTATGGTTAGACAGCAAGTAATATATTGGCCTACTCAGGTTTTTATATCCTGTTGGTTCAGTTTTTGTAGGCCATATGTATCAGTAAATTTTCTCATTTTTTTCTAGATTTCCCAATTTATGAGTGTATAATTTTTTGATTTCAGAAAACTTTTATTGGCATATGATTGTATAATTTTTCAAAATATTCTCTTTCAATTGTGTTTGGACAGGTAAAATTTAAAACCTGATCCCTTGAATTTCTGTAGTGTCAGGTGTATGGTTCCTTTATCAGATTTAATTTTATTTTGTCTTCTCTCTTTTTTTTCTTATTTAGTCTAGTTAAAGGTTTGTCAAATTTATTGGTTTGAAGAACCAACAGTTCCATTTATCTTTATATCGTTTTGAATCATTCATTTGTTTACAAACTTCTAATTTTGAGTTTTTCTCATTCTTGCTTCTTTAAGATCTTGAGATGTACCCATTAGGTACTCAGCCTCCTGAGTAGCTAGGAGTACAGGTGTGAGCCACCAGGCCGGCAGCAAATTATCTCTTTAAAATAATTTAAAAATATTTAGTTCTAAATATTTTTATTTTTGTTTTTATTTTTACCAGTAGGAATAGATCTTCAATGAATATTTTGTGTTTATGTAGATTCTAAATTCTTAATAAGTTTCTTTTTGTCTCATTTGGAATTTCTGGACCTCCAAATGAACTTAACATATTATCTATGCAGCTGGTTCTTTTAAACCTTTTTAAAAAAGGTTTTAAAACAAAATTTGAGAAATCATATATGTTATTTATCTTAATTCAAATAATTATTCACACTTTTAGAAAGTTACAAGTGGCTGAAGTCAGGTTAATAACTTGTATGTCCTAAAACTTTTATGCTCTATTCTAAGTAAAGGAATATTTGTTAAACATACATTGTTTGCTATATAATAAGCCTAATCTATTGTCAGAGACATTTCAGCAAATTATCTCTCTTTTTTGCCAGTCCTGGGGCTTAAAATCAGGGCCTGAGCACTGTCCCTGAGCTTCTTTGTGTTAGCTCTACCACTTGAGCCACAACACCACTTCCAGCTTTTTTCTAAGTAGTTTATTGGAGATAAGAGTCTTATAGACTTTCCTGCCTGAACTGGCTTTGAATCATGATCCTCAGGTCTCAGCCTCATGAGTAGCTAGGATTACAGATGTGAGTCACCAGGCTGGCAGCAAATTATCTCTTTAAAACTAAGTCTTGATCCATTTGATCTCAGAAATTACCTTATCAATAAACACTGCCGTATGCAATATTATCCAAAAGCAAGCCAGATTGAGAAGAACTAAGTTTACATGCTTTCTCTTATATGTGGATGCTAGACCTTAAAAGAGAAACATATATGTAAAGTCATATATAAATAAAAATATATGAATTTGTGTGTGTTTATGTGTATGTGAGAGAGACAGAGACAATAAGACTGACAGGGAGAAAAAGAGAGACAGAAAGAGACCGAAACATTTTTGTAATCTTGGGACTATCTGAGGGGATTAGAGGGAGTGGACAGGAAAGGAGGTTAGAGGATGAACAATACTGAAATACATTGCATTTGTGAATGGAGATGTCAAAGTCTCTCAAAGTTGTTTAATAATAATAAGGGTTAGTGGGGGGTGGAGAAAGTAAGACTGAGCAAGGGGGTCAATCTGTGTAATACATTGGCTTTTGAACAATTAGCATACTTAAAAAATATTGACAGGAAGTAAAACAGGTCCTCTTTGTGTTGTGGGTACTATGTGGGGAGAGCAAATGGAGAGGGTGAATGAGGGGGATATACTCTAAAGACATTATGTACAAGTGTGGAAATGGAACAACAAAACTTTTGAGGATCAGTTTAGGCAGGAGAAGGAAGAATGAGGGAAAGTGACAGAGGGAATAAATCTGATCAGAGTACATTGTATGTGTACATGGACATATCAAAATGAACCCTTTGTACAACTTATGGTGTTAATAAAAAATGTAGGTAAAAGGAATGAAACTTGTTATTTTACCCAGATCACTTAACCTTAAAATTATATATCAATATAGACATGCATGATATACTGAATGTTAAATTATCATTTCAAGTAATTTGTATATAGTTGTGAGCATTCAGAAAAACATTCTTCCAAGACTTAGACATCAATATCAAAATATAGCAATGAGCCTAAGAAAGTTGCAGTCCAAGTAATATCTGCTAGAAGATTAAAAGATTACATTTTAATTTATAAAATTGTGCCAATACAAAAATATTTAGCATGACAAAATTAGCAAAATAAAAGCATTTGAAAATTATTTTGTTTTAGCAATTTTCAGTATTCTGTACTTTTGGATGATTTAACATTTGCATTTTAAATTTCATGTAAGGATCCTCTTTTTAGCAATTTTTTTAAAGTCTTCAAAAATAGCTCTAGCTATGATACGTAAATTTTCATCCTGCTTAAACTCATTAAAAATAACTTAATATTCCAGGTATTGGTGGCTTAAGCCTGTAATCCTAGCTACCCAGGAGGCTGAGATCTGAGGATCATGGTTCAAAACCAGACCGGGCAGGAAAATCCATGAGACTCCTATCTCCAATAAATTATTCAGAAATGGCCAGAAGTGGCTCTGTTGCCTTCACCTGTGCCTAAGTTATTCAGTTCTGACCATGTGTCTGCTAACTTTTCTTTGAATCTTTGACTCAGATGCAGCTGAGAACTTAGTTTTTCAACATAGTCATGATCTGCCTTAAAACTGATTGGAGAGCCAATGAAGATGGCTCAACAAGCTCATTATCAGAAATCTTCTGAAGATGAAGTGTGGTAAGAGAAGTTTGAATATCTGACCTACCTAAATGAGAAATCATTTGGTGAATGCTTCCCACAATTGCTTTCTATAGAAGTGACTCTATTTTTATGTGAGCCTATTCTAGATGGGAGTCTATCTGCAACATTAACCCAATTTCCACTTTCTGTAGGATGAATACTTCTCACTTAAAGGTCCAGTGAGATTGGTGGATATCACTAGTTTTAAGAATGCCAGATTATGAGGGCCATTTGCTTGGCAGATTTTATTCCAGCCTTTCACTTTCAGAATATGTTTGTTTTTGTGGGCAAGGTGTGTCTCTTGAAGGCAGAAGATAGAAGGATCTTGCTTTTTGATCCAACTAGACTGTCTATGTGGTTTAATTGGAGATTTAAGTCCATTAATATTGAGAGTTAGGACTGAGAGGTGTTTGGTAGTTCCTGCCATGTTATTCACCTTCTTGGGGCTGTGCCAACTGAATTCCTCCTATGATTCTTGGATTCTCTGTTTGGGGGTGGCTTCTGGGGGGAGGAGGGAGGAAGTGGGGAGGTGGGGAGGGAAGAGATGGTAGGGGAAAAACAAAGGAGGTAACAATGCTCAATAGGAAATGTACTCATTACCTTACTCATGTGACTGTAAACCTTCTGTATAGTATTTTTATAATAAAAACATATTGTTTCTAACATATTTTTAAGATGATTTCTTTGTTGCTTTGTATGTCCCTCCCCCACGATATAACCCTTGCTTTCACTGTATTTGATGTTGGTATAATTTGTGGAGGGGAAGGGAAAAAACAAATCATTTAAATAGGGATACAGGTGGACCCATTGCAACAATGAGATGTATAAGTTGTTATGTCAAAAAACGAACTTTACAACTTTGGCGGAGGGGGGGGGTGTAAGTGGGTGGGGGGAGGCAGATATAGGAAGGGATAGGAAGGGGAACAAAGGAGGAGGCTACAATGCTTGATAAGAAATGTAGTCATTATATTGCCCATGTAATTGTAACTTCTCTGTACGGGATTTTCATAAAAAAAACAGTATGCAAATCAGCATACACTAGAGACACCTGCATGCTTTGTTTGTTGTAGCACTACTCATAGTAACCAGACTGGAATCAGCCTACGAGCCCATCAACTGATGAATGGAATAAAAAAAACATATATTTACAATGAATATTATTAAGCCATAAAGAAAAATAAAATGTCATTTTCCAAAAAAAGAAAACATATTTAAAAAACAAACACCAGAACTTCCTTCGATAACATTTCTTATCTTTCCTAGTGTTGAAAATGATCATTTAACTGAATTCTGTCTGCTCTTTTGAATCAAGCCTAGTTCTTGCAATCTTGGAGCTACTATCACTGAATGAAATTCATTGAAGTTTGGTATTTATTTAGTCACAGGACTTCGTTATCTATTTCTAGTATGATCTCTGCTAATATCTGACACTGCAATGCTCATGTAATATTTTCCATGAAATTGAAATAATCTATTTGCATGATTTATGTGGATTTCCAAACTGAAAAGAATCACTCTACTGCTTGGATGTTTGACTCCCAGCTCTCCAAGTTTGGTTCTCATTCCACTTTGAGTCACATTTCCTGTGCAAGGAAAGGTGTTCAACAATTCCAACAAGGCAATCTTCATTTAAACTTTCTCTGAGGATTTCTAAGAATCTGTTTCTTATCCTGTTTTTGAAGTCAGGCTAAGATACCAGTTGTTCCTTCATTCCATCTAATCATTGCTATATTTCTGACGTTACTACCTCAGAGGTCCCTAAACAATTATGACCTATGATTAACCAATAATCATCATTCAGTTCATTAATAGACTGATAATATTCTTCTTTGTGGAGATACTTTTACTGCCATCTCTTGTTTTCATGATGAACTGATATAGGCTAGTCCATACTGAGAACCCAGGCTTCCTTTATTTTCCTTACAACGTGCTTTTAATATATGCAGTGGTATCTGTCTTGTTATGCTTGTTTTGAGAGCTGCCTATCTCTCATCCCAACTGAGTCTCAAGAGGTAAATATTTCTATTTTTTATGTATGTTTCCCTTACTATCAGCTTCCATCTTGGAACTGCTTTGGCTATACCCCACAGGGTTTGATTTGTTGTGCTTCTGTATTTATTTTCTTAAAGGAATTTTTACATTTCCTTTCTTACCTCTTAAGTGACCAATTATTTTAAATGTTTGTTGTTTACTCTCCCTGTATTTGTATAATTTCTAGAATTTCTGTTGCTGTTTGTTTCTACGTTAATTTCATTTGATAAAAAAAGGTACTGGTTATCATTTCAATTCTTCAGAGTTTGTTAAGAATATTTTTGTGGCCTAAATAAGTGGGCTGTGCTGGAGAAATTTCTATTCACTTGTGAAAACAATGTGCCATTCCATTCAATTAGCCATTGGATGGTATGTCCTATAAATATCTTAAGCTCATTTCATCTATTAGTATAGTATAGCTCTGGTTATTTTTGTTGAATTTGTGTCAAGTTATATACTATTATTGATTGTATATTATATAATACGTATATACTAATACCAAATACTAAGGTATAATAATATATAAAATACCAAGTAATATGTAATATATAAAGTATGCCTTCTGCATGAATTGACATTTCTGTCATTTTATAGTGATTTCCTTTATCTCTTCTATTTTTGTATTAAAGTTTATTTTGTCAGATATAAATCGACTATTTTTTCAATTTTCTTAGAGTACCAGTTTTTGTCTATTCACTTTCAGTGTGTATGTGTCCAGTATAGTGAGTTAATTTCCTTGTATGATAAGATCTTATTTTTAGAACCATTAAGCCAGTCCATATCTTTCAATGTAGAACTGAAACATTTTACATTCAGAGTTATTAACCAAAAGTATGGGCTTAAGGTTGATTGGGTTTTGTGTGTGGACACCCAGTCTTGGGGCTTGAACTCAAGGCTTGAGTTCTGTCCCTGAGTGTGGTTGCTCAAAGCCAATTGAGACACAACTCCACTTCTGGCTTCTTGGTGGTTAACTGGAGATCAGAGTCTCATGGATTTTCCTGCTTGAGCTGGTTTTGAACCTCAATCTTCAGATTTCAGCTCCGTGAGTAGCTACGATTGCAGGAATAAACCAGCAGTGCCCATCTGAACCTTGTTGTTTTGAATATTCTTTGTTCCATTCCTCCCATCTTACTCATCACTGTGGTTCAATAGTTTACTGTTATGATAGTTTGGTTATTTTCTCTTTGTGAATCTACTGTTCTAGTGGAAATTATATTTTCACATACTTTCAAGATGGGCATTACCTTTCTTGTATTTCTAAGTGTGAGACTCTCTTAACCATTTTTTTTGTCTTTTCGTTTTTGAACTGGGGATAGAACTCAGGACATTGCACTTACTAGGCAAGCACTTTGACACTGAGCTACATCCCAGCCCTTCAACATTTCTTGTAAAGCTGGTTTGGTGCTTAAGAGTTTGCACAGTCTTTGCTTATCATGAAAATTCTTTTGTTTTCCTTTGATGAGGGATTGCCTTTCTGGATAATGTAATCTGGAATCATTTCATGCCTTCCTAACCCGTAGGATTTTTGCTGACAAATTAGTAAATCCAGTGTGCTTGCCATTAAATGTGACTTGGTGTTTTCTCTTACAGATTTCAAAATGCTTTAGTTGTCTTGCACTTTTAAAAGTTTGTGTACATTATTTAATGCTGAAGATCTTTACTGGTTGTGTCTATTTGGCATTCTACAAGCCTTTTTTATATTGCTGTTCATATTTTTCCTAAAACCAAGCAAATTTTCTCCCTAATCTCATTGAATAGGTTTCATTTAATCTTTAAATGTGCTTTTAACATTTGTTTATTCCAATTTGAGTATGCTGATAAGGTAGAATTTGATTTTTTAGTACTGTCTCAAAGATATTGAATGTTGTCTTCATTCTTTGTTTTAGTTTATGCCTAAATGCCATATTTTGTCACAAAGTTTTAATATTCTTTCTCTACATGATTGATTGTTGAGATTTTAAGCACAAATTTTATTCGACTTACGCATTCTTTGTAAGATCTCATTGATTCTTTTTCAAACTCTCACCTCATGCTAAATTTCCCATTTACATCCTGCCTTATTGTTATAAGTTCATTTAGCCGTTTATCTGTGTGCTCTTGCATTTCCTTAAGCATTGTGAAAATTATTCTTTTCAACTTTTTATTCAGGAATTTAATCTACTTTTATATCTTTGGATTTTGTTACAAAAGAGTCATGAACTTTAAGAGGTATCATAATGCCCTATTTCTCATATTTCTTGCGTTGCTATGTTGCTTGGCACACCTAGTCCAAAGAATATCTTCCACGTTTATGGGATGGCCTGTATAGTAAGTGGTTTTCACTTAAAGATGTGTCTTGGATTATAAGTTTTCTATATGATGGAGAGTTTATGTTTAGCTGGTACCATAATATAAACTGCTTATAGCTATTTTGTGATTTGTGAATTTATCCATTGCATGTTCTGAATCAGTGGTGGATATACCCACTATCTATGAGTCACATTAAGTTGTGGGACACAAGCAGTTGAGGAAGGAGTGTGATAGATGGCATCATATGCATCCTGTGTGGTCCATGTTACAATGGGAGTGATGGCCCCTGTTGAGTTGATAGGTTTTTCCTCAGGCACCATTGATATCGACTCTTGTTTCAATGGATTGTTCCTGTGTGGTAAGGAGCCTGAAGCAATTTTCCTGATTTGGCCCTAGTTAGTACAGGTCCAAATGCTTCCCAGGAAAAAAGGTAGGAAAGAAATCACAACTTTTCCCTCTATGACTCACCAAGTCTTGTCAGAGGTGAGTGAACAAACAAGATTCATATGTAACCAAAGCAGGAAAACCACCTAAGCTTGGAGACAAGAAAAAATTTTCTTCCTGTGCTATTGTGCACATGTCAGCATAGCAAGACCTCAGGTTTCCCCTAGCTATGAATGCCTGGGACAGGATGGTGGCTAAGGACTTTTCTCCTCTTATTTTCTTGCCAATACCCATCAAGGATAGAGCAGTAGTGGGTTGTAAATAGAGCCAGACAAAATTTCTAACTGTCATGCTCACAGTACAGAGCAAGAATGAAATTCAGCCAATGACAACAGCAGTGTTTCTCTCTAGACATTTTTAGGTAATGTTTCTCAAGGATGGGTGATGGCTGGAGTATTTTATTTCTCTCTCTGTTTCTTTCATTTTGTAAAATCTGTCTGAGATAGAGTGAGTGAAAGTGGATGATAGCTGGAGCTGGGTAAATTTCTCAGAATAAAGGGAGAGAGTAGAATGTGGCTAGCAGAAAGAAGAGTACTCAAATCAACCAGCATAGAAATAAGAAGGAAATTACAGGAATTAGTATCTACCTCTCATTGATAACTCTAAATTTACATGGCTGTAACTCTCAAACTAAAAGACACAAACTGGCTTATTGTGTAAAAAAAAAAACTGACATATTTTTGTCGGTCTTGGGGGCTTAACTCTGGGCCTGGGTGCTTTTCCTCAGCTCTTTAGCTCAAGGCTAGCACCCTAACACTTGAGCCACAGCAACATTTCTATTTTCTTTTTCTGATTATGTGGTGCTGAGGAATCGAACCCAGGGCCTCATGTATGCAATACAAGCACTAAAAACTGACTTTTTTGCCTGCAAGAAACACACCTCAGTGGGAAAATCATACAGACTGGAAGTGAAAAGACAGAAAATAATATTGCAAGAAAATGAAATCCAAAAGAGTAATATACTATAATCATATCTGAGATATTAAATACCATACCAAAATTAGCCAGATGAGAAAAGGAAGAGTTCATCAGGAATATTTAATGGTTGTCAAAATGTATATAAAGCCAGGATGCAGCCATGGTTCATGCCTGTAAACCTAGCTACTTAGGAGGCTGAGATAATGAGAATCATGGTTCAAAGCCTGGGCAGAAAACACCATGAGAGTATTATCTCCAATAAACTACTCCGGAAAAGCTGGAAGTGACACTGTAGCCCAAATGGTAGAGTGTTTGCCTTAAGCAAAAGAAGTTCAGGGACAGTGCTTAGGCCCAGAGTTCAAGCCATAGTACTGGCAAACAACAACAACAACAACAAAAACCCCATATATACCAAATGCTGGTGCATCCAATTGCATGAAAGAAACATTACTGAACATAAAGGGACAAATAAGTCCAGATTTAATAATGTCCAGATATAATAATGGTAGTTGATATCAGTACCTCAGTATCATTGAGAGATTGGTCATCTAGACAAAAATTAAAAAGAAAACTTCATAGATATAGCCGGGCACTGGTGTCTCACGCCTGTAATCCTAGCTACTCAGGAGGCTGAGATCTGAGGATCTCGGTTCAAAGCCAGCCCAGGCAGGAAAGACCATGAGACTCCTATCTCCAATAAACCACCAGAAAACGGGAAGTGGTGATGTGGCTCAAGAAGTAGAGTGCTCACCTTGAGCTGAAGAGCTGAGGGACAGCGTCCAGGCCCAGAGTTCAAGCCCCCACGACAGACAAAAAAACAAAACAACAAAAAAACCTTCATAGTTAAACTGCACCATGAAAAAATGGACTGAACAGAATATTCTATCCAAAATCTGCAAGATTCACATTCTTTTCAGCAGTCCGTGGAACTTCCACCAAACAGATATCACTTTACATCATAAAGTGTTAATAAACAAAAATATTGAAATAATTTTTAGGTTATCGTCTCATAATGGAATAAAAACAAGAAATGAGTAACAAGGGACACTGCAGAAAATTTATAGACATATAGATTGAACAATATACTTTTCTTCACATTCTAAAAATCCTTTATTACTAAACTAATATCAATCTCGCATTTTTTTACTATGTATATACAATATAGAGGGGTTACAATTACATGGGCAAGATAATGAGACATTTCTTATCAAGCATTGTTGCCTCCTCCTTTGTTTCCCCTACCCATCCTTTCCCATCTCCCCCCCCCAGTACCCCCCCAGCCACAGTTATAAAGTTCATTTTTCCACATAACAACTGTACATCTCATTGTTGCAATGGGTCCACCTGTATCCTTATTTAAATGATATGTTTTTTTTCCTTCCCCTCCACAAATTATACCAACATCAAATACAGTGAAAGCATGGATTATACCATGGGAGAGGGACATACAAGGGAACAAAGAAATCATCTTATGAATACGTTAGAAACAATCTCATGAAAGAAAAACCATTTGAATACTTACCTTGGGATTCATTTCACGTAACATCAACTTATCTGAATTTTTCTGCTTGTCTTAGACATATACTAGTTATTGCAAATAAGGGAAACCATGGGATCTATGTTTCTTTGGGCCTGGCTTATTTCACTTAATATAATTTTTTCCAAGTCTTTCCATTTCCTAACAAATGGGGCAATGTCATTCTTTCTGATGGAGGCGTAGAATTCCATTGTGTATATATACCACATTTTCTTGCTAGCTATGTCCTTTGCCATGCAGAAGCTCTGCAACTTCATGCAATCCCATTTGTCCAATCTTTCTTTGATTTGTTGTGTTTCTGAGTCTCTTTTAAGAAAATTTTGGCCTGTGCCAAAGAGACCTAGGGTTTCTCCTATTCCATCCTGTAATGTTTTCAGCGTGTCTGCTTTGACTTCGAGATCTTTGATCCATTTGGAGTTGATTCTTGTGCAGGGTGATATATGAGGATCTAGCTTTAGTTTTCTACAAGTAGTTAACCAATTTTGCCAGCACCATTTACTGAACAGGCTGTCTTTCTTCCATTCTATTTTTTTAGCTCCCTTATTGAAGATTAGATGGCTATAGGTCTGTTCATTTCTGGGTTTTCAATTCTATTCCATTGGTCCTGACGTTGGTTCTTGTGCCAGTACCAAGCTGTTTTGATTACTATGGCTTTGTAATAGAGTTTGAAATTTGGTACTGATATTCTTCCAGCACTATTCTTTCTGTTAAGGATCGTTTTTATTATTAGAAGTCTTTTATTGTTCCATATGAATTTTTGGATTGCCTCTTCTATTTCCTTGAAGAATGAAGTTGGAATATTGATAGGTAGCACATTGAATTTGTAGATAGCCTTGGGAAGTATTGCCATTTCCACGATGTTGATCCTTCGAATGCAAGATCATGGGAGGTTTTGCCACTTTCTAAGTTCTGTTTTGATTTCCTTTTTGAGGTTTTTAAAGTTTTCATCATAGAGGTCCTTCACTTCTTTGCTTAAGTTAATTCCTAGATATTTTATTTTTTGTGGGGCTATTGCAAATGGAGTTGCTTTCCTAATTTCAGCCACACTTTTCTCATTGTTGGCAAACAGAAAAGCCATTGATTTTTGAGGGTTAATTTTATACCCTGCTACTTTGCTAAAGTTTTGAATCAGCTTGAGTAATTTGGGAGCAGAGTCTGTGGATTCTTTAAATATAAGATCATCTCATCTGCAAAGAGGGAGAGTTTTACCTCATCTTTCCCTATTTGGATCCCTTTTATGTTTGCATCTTGACTTATTGCTGTAGCTAGGCATTCTAATACTAGATTGAAGAGAAGTGAAGAGAGTAGACATCCTTATCTCATTTCTGAGTTAAGAGGAAATGGCCTTAGTTTTTCACTATTAAGTATAATGCTGGCTGTAGGTTTGTCATATACAGCCTTTATTGTATTGAGGAATGTTCCATGGATTCCTAATTTTTCCAGAACCTTCATCATAAGTTGGATCTTGTCAAATGCTTTTTCTGCATCTATTGAGATAACCATGTGGTTCTTATCCTTGCTCTTGTTGATGTGATAAATTATAGTAATTGATTTGCATATACTGAACCAGCTTTGCATCCCTGAAATGAATCCTGTTTGATCGTGGTGTATGATTTTTTGGATGAATTTTTGAAGTCAATTGGCCAAAATTTTGGTGAGTAGTTTTGCATCAATGTTTATCAAAGAAATGGGTCTATAGTTCTCTTTCTTTGATGAGTCCCTGCCTGGTTTTGGGATGAGGGTTATGATGGCTTC
>NW_012267435.1:1094919-1164977 GCF_000151885.1 Dipodomys ordii
ATGTCCTGTTCTGGTCTGGTCTATTTGGGGTTCTAAAAGCTTCTTGTACCTGAATAGGCCTATCATTTTGCATGTTTGGGAAGTTCTCTGCTAGGATCCTGTTAAACAAATTTCCTAGACCATTAACTTCTGTCTCTAGGTGCTCCTCTACACACATTATCTTCAGATTAGGCCTTCAGATCGTGTCTTCCAAATGTTGAATAGATCTATCATATTTCTTGGATTTGTCTTGGATAGTTGTATGTTCTTTCTCTATAATATCTTGGCTTTCTTCAATCCCTAAGATTCGATCTTTTGCATGGTCTTCTAACCTACTGTCAAGACTTCTACTTTGTTTTTTATTTCTTTTTCTTCTAATTAGTCGGCTTTGATGGCTTCCAATTCTTTGTTGGAGCTTTGTTTTAGAACTTGTATGAACTTCTTTATTTCCTTAATTTGGCATTCAGTGTTTATCCTCAAATCACTTAGTTGATTGGTTATGGTTTCCTTGGACTCCCATTCCTTCTGTTGGGCTCCATTTACATTCCCTTTGTGGTTTCTCTGAATTCTTTCAACTGTTTGTTTATGGATTCCATGAATGCCTCTATTGATCTTTGTCTATTATCATCCTGCTCTCTTAATTCCTGTATTACTCTTTGATTAGCTTCTTCACGTTCACGCAATTCCTGTAGTTCTCTTTGAGTATTCTCAGCCTGCTCACGCCATTCCTGACTTTCTCTTTGTCTGTTCTCAGCCTGCTCACACAATTCCTGTCTATCTCTTTGACTGTTCTCAGCCTGCTCAGGAAATTCCTTTATTTCTCTGTGAGTGTTCTCAACCTGCTCATGTAATTCCTGTATCAATCTTCGAGTAGCTTTATCACACTCATGAGATTCCTGTATTGATCTTTGGTTTTCCTCTTCCCTCTCCCTATCACGCTCATAGTGAGTCCTTTGCATAGTGAGTCTCACGGTCTTTCTTGCCTAGGCTGTCTTTGAACTTCTTAGGCTCCTGTGTAGTGGGATTATAGGAATAAGCCACCAGTGCCCAGCTAAGAAATAACTTTTGAATAAACATCTAATACACATGCACACAATACATATAAATGTGCACATACATACACACATACATGCATACACAAATAAACACACATTGACAAAATTCTTCCACAAAATGATACCTTTACTATCCATGGTGTAGTCTAACATATGTTTTTCCCTATTCTATGACTTCCTAGATTTATTTCATGAATCACAGTTAAAACTTGAAGAACAAGGGGGCTTTACTAGATATACAAGTGGGCATTTTTGAAGGAACCCCAGGTATCAGGAATAGAATGTGCTGAGAAGAAGAGCTTGAGATTACATGTGATTATTTAAAACAGAGAAGTTGCCTAGTCTTTTTATTCAAAATGCTGATTATTAATTCTAATTGAACATTTCTCAAAACATTAGTCCTATACAATTTTCTATGGGGAAATATTTCATAATATATATTGAAAAATGCTTTAATATGTGAAAAATTTAACAATTCATGTTTACATATTTCTTTTTATTTTTTTATTGTGAAAAAACTGTACAGAGGGGTTACAATTACATGGGCAAGATAATGAGTACATTTCTTATCAAGCATTGTAGCCTCCTCCTTTGTTTCCCCTTCCCATCTCTTCCAAGCCTCCCCCCATGTTTACATATTTCTTAAACCGCTTTCAATAAACTCAGCTTTTCACAAATATGTGGAATAATTTTCTCTGGTTCTCATGCTTTTATCTTTTCATTAAAGGAATAATTGTGTACAGCAGAAAATGAGCATCTATGTTTCTTATACTTTGACGCTTAAAAAATTTAAACTTTCCTGTATTATTTTGTCATACATTTATGTAAGTATTTCATAATCAGAAATCCACAAAATGCATTTAAAATGATACACATTCATTTAATATGAAAATTTTCAGTAGTTTTTTTCAATTAAGTAGCTCTTTTGTCACAATCGTAGAGAAGTCTATTAGTCATCAGTTCAAAGATATTTAGTATTGACAGGCTTATGTTTTCCAATGTGATAAATAAGTGAAATATTTACATCCCATGAAAACACTGTTCCACAGTAGTTTGTAGAAATGTTTATATCGAAGATGATGATGAGTGTTAGGAATAAGGAAAATAGTATGTCATACATAAAGATATGAGGCAGACTGTGGAAACTATGAACACTACATTCATGACTGAAATTTTTATGCCCATAATAAATTTGTGTTTAAAAAGGATAGTTCAGGCTGCTGTTTGAAAGTACAAGTGACCAGTGACACACTAGAAACAGAAAGACCAAATAAGAAAATATTATTGAATGAGGAATAACCAGTTTCTTTACCTGCACAGTTAATAGAAATATGATGAACAGACATACTTAGTAAGAAAAATTAACAAGTTCAATGTCAAGAAGATAAAAGGAAGAATGGAAGCTAACCATGAAGTTCAAAAACAAAAGATATGGCTACAATTAATATTATGGTAACTATAATATTATTTATGGTTACCTTATGTATACTATTATAGTTATCTGTATTAAGGATAATGGTGATCATACTATAAAACCAGATGGGCAACCAAGAAAAAAAAAACAGGGGAACTGATTGATAGCAGAGATAATGAATTCAGTGTGGGTTATACTAAATTTGAGATTTCTAGTACAAAAATAAAACAGAGGTCAGTATATATATTATATATTTAAAAAGTTATCATATACTTTGTGGTTATTATAAAAGTGATGTACAGAAAGATTACAATTACATGAATCAGGTAATAGATATATTTATATTATTTTGGTTTTGGTAACCATTGGTTTTTTTTTTATCGTGGGGGCGGAAGAATGAGTAGTTATAATCTTAACAAGTTCAATAATTTTTTGTGATCTGTAGATTATAAATCACATGCAATATTATGGATATTATTATAGTTATCTATATTACAGATAATGGTGAACATACTATAAAACTAGATAGGTAACCAAAAAAAAAAACCCAAACAAACTAAGGAACTGATTGATAGTGGAGATAATGAATTCAGTGTGGGTTATATTGAATTTGAGATTAAACCGTAGAGTCAGTATATATATATATATATAATATATAATATATATACCGTATATATATTATATATAGATAGATAGACACAGTGGAGAGGCACTGTTATTTACTTATTTATTTTGGACATAGGTTTTATGAAATTTCCAGGAGTACACTAGAAATTTCCAGCAGAGTACATTTGTTAGGGGATACTCTTAAGAAATGGGACTGGAAAAGAGCCAAGGGCAAGGTCTGTGTCTGCCCTTCTTAAGAACTCTACGTATAGAAAAGAAATAATGCAGGATGCTGGTGGCTCATGCCTGTAATCCTGGCTACTCAGGAGGCTGAGATCTGAGGATCCCGGTTCAAAGCCAGCCCTGGCTAGAAAGGCTGTGAGACTCTTCAATAAACCACTCAGAAAACCAGATGTGGCACTGTGGTTCAAGTGGTAGAGTGCTAGTCTTGAGCTGAAAATCTGAGTGACAGCGCATAGGCACAGAGTTCAAACCCCATGACTGAGAAAAAAAAGTAAAGAAAAGAAACAGCCAGCCTGACCTCCAGGCAGGAGGTGATGGCCCAGCCAAGGTTCAGCCATCCACATACAGATAAAGGTGAACAACAGAAGTTACACAGTGTTCACTCAAAGTGGGACCCAAGTGACCACCAGCTTTCTCAGGTAGTGTTAGAACAGGAACAGCATCTGCACAGAATCTGTAGAAGATCAAACCTGTCATCACCATCATTTTTACCTTAAGTTAATTTAGCCAATCTTATTACCCTTTGATTTTTAAAGCAAACCACATGTACACAGCATCTTTTACAAGCATTGCAAAGTTTTGCATGTGATTTATAATGTATAGATCACAAAAATTACTGGACTTCTTAAGATTATAACTACTTATCCTTCCACCTTCTTGATGGGAAAAAAACCCCAGTGGTTACCAAAATATTATAAATACATCCATTACCTGACTCATGTAATTGCAATCTATGTATATCACTTTTATAATAACCATAAAGTATATAATAATTTAATATATAATATATATTGACTTCTACTGTTTTATCTTTGCACTGAAAATTTCAAGACTTTGGAATAGATCTGGGTTATTATATGTCATTGCTGTACATAATTTAAGATAAAGTCTGGCCCAAAGAATGTAGTCTCTACATATTTAGAACTTTGTTGAATATGTAGATCTTTGCAGAGTGAATTAAAGCAGAGAAGATTAAAGAATAGAAAAGGCAAACCAAAATCTTGGGTAGAGTGAAACAAATGATTAATAAGGAAGTAACCACTATTGTAAAAGAAGCTGAGCACTGGCATTCATAAATGCAGAAAGAAATCAACAGAGAATGAAAGAGACATTGTAAAAAATGAAAGAGGAACACAATTGGAGGAGCAGGAGTTAACAATGCCAAATTAAATCTAATTATTTTATTTTTAACATATATTAATTATATAATATGGGATAGCATGATATTCCATGTGGATATTATACTTACTAATACATGTCAGTGTGATATTCCACATATTCATGCAGCATTCATTGATGAACTCCAAGCTCTCCTTATCCATCCCTCTCTATACTCCTTTCCCAGCATCTACTCTACATTCAAGTCAACATTTTTACCTTTTACATCTGACTGAAAACATGCAGTTCTTGTCTTGCTATGTCTGGCTTATTTCACTTAAAATCATGTCTATCGGTTCCACCCATCTGAATGAAAATGACAGGATTCCATGCTTTTTGTGGATGAGTAATATTGTGTTATGTAGACATACCACACTTCTCTTTTTTTGCAATGCTGAGGAACAGATTCAGGATCACACATATGCTAGGCAAGTGCTCTGCCACTGAAATATACCCTCATCACATTTTCCTTTGATGTACAGGGTTTTCTTTGTTACATTAATGTAATTTCCTTTGGAGATATAGATAGATAGATAGATAGATAGATAGATAGATAGATAGATAGATAGATAGATAGATAGATAGATAGATAGATAGATAGATGATGGATAGATAGACCTAGAAGTTAGATAACTGGATGATTTAGCATATATATATATATATATATATTTAAACTTTGAAGATACTCCATGCTTCCCTCCACAATTCTGTACTAAGTTACAGAATTTGTGTATTTTCAGTTACATAATTTGTACATTTTCAGCAACAGTATGTGAGTTCTTTTGAATTTGAATCTTTGACAGGATTTGCTGTGTTTGTTTTAATAATAGTTATTCTTACTAGAGTGAAGTAGCATCTCATTGAAATTTTGATTTGCCTTTCCTTGATGGCTAATAATACCCATAACTTCGATTTGCTGTCAATACTGATTTTTAATGAATAGAAGGAAATTTTCAGTGAATAAAAAATAGATTGAAAAATGCTGAAACAAGGATATAGGATCACCCATTGCAACAATGATACCCACAAGACACTATGTTGGAAATGAACTTCAGAACTTTGGGGGGGGGAGTGAAAGAGGTGGGGAGGGAAGGGATAATAGGAGAAAAACAAAGGAGGGGGTAACAATGCTCGACAAGAAATATACTCATTACCTTACTCGTGTAGCTATAACTCTTTGTACAGCATCTTTACAATTAAATATAAAATTAAAAAAATTAGGTTGAAATAGAAGTAACTGGAATGGAAATTCTTCAAAGGAATATGGAGATGGAATGCAAAGGGGAGACAAACAAGGAAAACTAATGTTAAGATGAAGAAAACTTTAACCTATTTTGAATAAGGTGTAAGAAATTAGAGCAATCTGTAGAGTAGATGTAAGGGATTAAGAGACTCTAGAAGAAGGGACAGATATGTCTTTCAATGAAATTTACAGATGAAAATGTGCTTGACATGGTGGGTATGTGTCAGGAAGTTGTGGACATTCGGTTGTGACTATTTATCTTTAGAACATAAGTTCATAAACATTGATACAAATATATATTTATATTAATTTATATATTATAGTGAAAATTGGACAGAGAAATTGAATATTTAGGAATGAATTATCCTATCCTCATGCAATAGTGTATGAAACAATGATATGAAATAATTTGTAAAGTCCTTAAAAGCAAGTATTGACAATGTCATAGAAAAAATTTCTAAGATAAAGTAAATCCATACCTTATGATAAAGTGGCATATATGTTTATATGAATGGATTGGAAGTTAGTTTTTATTTTTTGTAGAGGACTTGTGAATGATTTCATTGACTTCTTTCTCTTTTTGTATACTCCATATTTCATACAATGCTCATGGTTACATATAAAACCAGAGACAAATAGGCAGCTTTTTAAAGAATAATTTTTACCATCCTAACTTACTTATTTCTAGTAGTCTACCAGCAAGTATTCTAAGCTCATGCTGCTTTTCTGCAAAAATGAACAGATGTTCCTAAAGCCAATGCTTATTAAAAATTCAAAAAGGTAAGTCTATGCCACCATTGCTCTTTTGTAGCCTTATCCACAGTCTAACTCAAATGGAACAGTTAGGGGAGGAAAATTGGTGATCACCACCTACTGCTCTTAAAGATAGGCTTCTCTAGATACCTTGTTCTTATTGTTTAGAAGAAACCCTTTAGTACCTGACTTTGTGCATGTATGTATGTATTGTGTGTGTTTGTGTTTGTGTGTGTATGTAACATTAAGAAGTCACAAAACAGGGCTGGGAAGGTGGCTCAGTGGTAGAGCGCTTGCCTTGCATGCATGAGGCTGTGGGTTCGATTCCTCAGCACCACATAAGCAAAAAAGAAAAAAATCAGAAGTGGCACTGTGGCTCAAGTGGTAGAGCGCTAGCCTTGAGCTGAAGAGCTGAGGGACAGTGCCCAGGCCCAGAGTTCAGGCCCCATTACCAGACCAAAAAAAAAAAGTCACAAAACAAAAACAAATATTATTCTCTCTCCCCCTTACCTTCTTGAGTTTTAAAATTCAGAATGTCAGAGTTGCTATAACATTAGAGATTATCTGATTCCTACATCTTGAAATGATACAATTGATGTACAGTGTCAACTGAACATGTCTGAATTAACAGCTTGCAAATGATTGATTCTGATTTTTACATCTTTTGGCAAGTATTTTTCCATTCCTATTACTTTAAATGAGTAGATAACTAGAATAATCTCAAACTGTCAAATTAATCCATGATTTCAGAATGATAAAATCCATATTCATCTTAACACACTTTCTTTGCTGGTACTGGGACTTGAACTCAGGACATAGGGACTATCTCTTGGATTTTTCACTCAAGGCTGGCACTTTACCAGCTTCTCTTTTAGATTTTTGCTGACTACTTAGAGATAAGAGTCTCATAGTCTTTCCTGCTTGAGCTAGCTTTGAACCACAATCCTCAGATCTCAGCCTCCTAAGTAGCTAGGATTATGGGTGTGAGCAACCAGCTATTTATGCCTTTTAAAGAACTATCGCAATCTGCAAATATTTCTCCCACACACAGTCTTTCTCCATATATATTTATTAAACCAATTATTTAAATTCAAACAATTGCTTAAATTAAACCAATTAAACTGTATGCACTACTTACTGAAGATTTAGTATTGAAAAAGACAGTTATGGGCTGGCCACCAGGAAGACAGTCTGAGCTACTCGGGAGGATGAAATCTGATGATTAAGTTCAAAGCAAGCCCTCCATAAATGAGGGATGAAAAATAAAAAATAGAATTATGTTAACCATTCAGCCAAGAGTAGAAATCCAGTTGTGTAGACATTAATTGGAGCAATACACATTTCCCTTTTCCTATGTGTTCTTCCATTTTTCTTTCTTCCTTCCTCCCTCCCTCCCTCTCTTCCTTCCCTTCCTTCCTTCCTTCCTTCCTTCCTTCCTTCCTTCCTTCCTTCCTTCTTTCTTTGTACAATAGTTATTTTCCATTATATCCTTGATAGCTTTAGTCGTTTGTGTTCTTGGTAATAGCCATTCTGACTGGAGTAAGGAAAAATATCTCACTGTCCTTTTTGCATTTCCTTTTGGGCCAAGAATGTTGAGCATATCCTCATGTATTTATTGACTATTTTGTACTTCTTTTGAAAAATTTCCTACTCAGTTCATGTGCTCATTTATTAATTGAATTACTGATTCTTTGGGTACTTAGTATTTTGAGCTCCCTTGTTAGATGTATAAGTGGCAGATTTTTTTTCCCATCCTGTAGGCTGACTACTCAAACTAATGACTATTTCCTTTGCTGTACAGAAAACCTTAACTTGATACCATCCCATGTGTAATTTGCTGAGCTATTGATTCAGGAAAATATTGCCTATGCCAATATATTCTAGTGTTTTCTCTCTTCTTTCCTATAGTAGTTTCAATGCATCAGCTTTTAAATTAAGATATTTGATCTACTTTGAATTGATATTAGTATAGAGTGAGAGAAGGGAATTTAACTTGACTTCTGCATGTGGATATATTTTCCCAGCACCATTAGTTGAAGAAGCTATCTTTTCTCCAGTATGCATTTTGGGCTCCGTTGTCAAAAATCAAATGGCTGTAGTTGAGTAGATTTATTTCTAGGTCTTCTATTCTGTTCCATTGGTCTTTATACCTTTGTGCCAATTTTTACTGGCTCTCTTTGTTACCATGGCTCTGTTTTATAATTTGATGTCTGGAAAAGTGATATCTCTACCACTGCTTCTTTTTTCCCTCTTAAGTTTGCTTTGGCTATTTTAGGTCTTTTGTGCTTTCATATAAATTTTAGGATTGATTTTTCCATTTCTGAGATGAATGATGTTGGAATTTTGATGGGGACTACATTGAATCTTTAGGTTGATTTTGGTAGTATAGTCATTTTCACTATATTAATTCTGCCAATGAGCAGGAGATGTCTTTACATCTTCTGGTATCTTCTTCAATTTCTTATTTCAAGGTTTTATTGTTTTTTATTGTAGAGGTCTTTCACAGCCTTCATTAAATTTATTTATAAGTATGTTTTTAGGATATTGTGAATGGAATTGTTCTAATTCTTTTCAGTCAGTTCATTGTGGTTTTGTGTGTTAATTTTGTATCATGATATGTTGCCAAAGGTGTTTATTTAATCTAGGAGTGGAATCTTAATATCTTTTAAGTTCAGGATCATATCAAGAATGGTTGAACTTCTTCCTTCTCTATTTTGATGCTTTTTATTTCTTTTTTTCCCTAGTTGATCTAGCTAAGAATTTCAGTACTATATTGAAAAGGAGTGGAGAGATTGAACATCCCTGCCTTATTTCTGACCTTAAAGAAAATGATTTCAGGGTTTTCCTATTTAGTATGATGTTGGCCACAAGTTTTTAAAAATATATATAGTCTTTATTATGTTGAGGTATATTTGTTTTATTCCTAGTTTCTTCAGGTATTTTACCATAAAAGAATGTTGAACTTTGCCAAAGGCTTTTCCTCATCAACTGAGATGACCCATATGATTCTTGTCTCTATTTGCTACAATGCATTTATTGATTTCCATGTATTCATTGCACCCCTAGAATGAAACCAACTTGATCATCATGTATGATCCTTTCAATATGTTATATTTAGTTTCCAAATATTTTATTGAGAAATTTTGTATGTATGTATGCTTAACAAGATATTGGTCTATAATTCTCTTTATTTGTCATATCTTTGGTTTTGGAATGAGTGTAATGCTGGCTTCATATAATAAATTTGGTAATATTCCTTCCCATTCTATTTCATGGAAACATTTGAAGAATATTGGTATTAGTTCTCTCTCTCTCCCTCTGTCTGTCTGTCTGTCTCTCTCTCTGGTAGAGTGTGGCAGTGAAATCACCAGGTCCCAGGCTTTGCTTTGTTGAGAGATATTTTTCTCATATGCAGAATCTAGACCTAAAACAATGAAAATGACATGAATATAAGAAGGAAAATGTTTGGTGTGATGGTGGGGTGAATATGATTGAAGTATATTATATATACATATATATGTATACATATATATGCATATATACATATACATATATATGAATGTAGAATAATGAAACCCATTGAAATTGTAGAAAAAATGGGTCTGACTTTTTCTTTTTCTTTTTTTTTTGGGTCCGGTCATGGGGCCTGAACTCTGGGCCTGGGCACTGTCCCTCAGCTCTTCAGCTCAAGGATAGTGCTCTACCACTTGAGCCACAGCGCCACTTCCGGCTTTTTATCTTTTTGCTTATGTGGTGCTGAGGAATCGAACCCTGGGCCTCATGCATGCAAGGCAAGTGCTCTACCACTGAGCCACCTTCCCAGCCCAGGTCTGACTTTTTCTTAACTTGATGATCTTCAGTTCTACCCATTTTTCTTCAAGCTGAATCATTTCATTTTTTCGTTTTGCTCCATTGAGTCTCAGGGATACGTTATCAGGGATAACTGCTTGTAAGGCTCAATGTACAATACAGACAGCTGGTCCACAGGGACCCCAGTTTGTGCCCCCAGGAACAGCAGCATCTGAACCTAGTAATGTCTTCAAAATTCATGGTAGAGTAGAGGGAGCAAGCATAGCACAGAGTTCTGCACTGGAGAGGGAGAATTGAAGGAATCAGTTATTTTGCCTGGCAGTCTCTGGGTCTCAGTGCTTTCAGAATCAGCCTGGCAGTTATCCACTCCATGGGAGAAGGCTGTGATATCAAGTGATTATCATGACCTGGGGCAGAGATACTAGTTGTGCCTAGTAACCAAACATGTTCATTGCCTGAGTTCCCTTCAAGTCTACAGAGTTTCAAACAGTAGGACCATTCTGAAGATGGTGCTTAGCTATTGCTCTTTGAGATAGGGAGATCCACAAAATACCATGTTTTCTTCAAAAGCATAGGTGCAGACACAGTCACACAAATTTCTACACTATGTTAAAGATTTATATGAAGTGTGGGTTTATACTGTGGCTAAGTCTGCCAGTCTATTACCAGGGCCACTTGGATTAGCTTGTGGTTTGGGTTTCTAGTTCTCCCTGTTCTGGGGAGTCACAGTTAAAACTGTAAACATTTCTGCTTTTCTCTCTCAACTTTGTTTCTCCATGAAATAAAGTTTTTTGGGGATGAAAGTTATTCTGTGTGTGTGTGTGTGTGTGTGTGTGTTCGTGCACATATGTGCATTCGTGCCTGTCCTAAGACTTGAACTCAAGGCCTGGGCACTGAGAGCTCTACCATATAAGCTACAGCTCCACTTTTAGCTTTTTCGTGGTTAGTGGAAGATAAAGAGTTTCAGAAACTTTCCTTCCCAGGCTGGCTTTGAGCCATGATTCTCAGATCTCATCCTCCTGAGTAGTTAGGATTACAGCAATGAGCCACTGACACCTGGCTTTGGTGAAAGTTCTTAATGTAAGGTCTGATTTTTTTTTACTGTTTTCTTGAAATAGTTGTACATAAGGGATTAATTTAACCTATTAATTTATTTGTACAATGCATCTTGATCAAACTCACTCATTTCATCATTCTCCTCCTTCACCATCACCATTCCATCACCATCTATCCTTCAAGTTCTAATTTTTTGGAAGGATGGAGGAAGGGAAGGGGAGATGAAAGAAAGAAGAAAGGAAGGAAGAGAGTACAGACATAGTATATTCAATATACACCTTTAACTGCACAGCAGAATGTTCTTTAAATATATCAATTTAAATAAAAACTGAAAAAATATATTCTCTCCTTTGTTACTCTGAGTCTTCTTATTCATAGAATCAAATGGAAGAAACATCTGATATCTTTCTCACCACCAGCCTAAATGATATTTTAATTATCTTCAACAGCTGAAATAAGAAATATGAAAATATCTGTGATTTCTGCTGGTATTATTTTATAATACTACTAATACTGCCATGGTTTATTTTTTACTGTATTTACAATTAAAGACAATATTAAGTTTCAATTAGAAGTTACTGAAAATAAAAATGTAATTCATTTTCCATCTGAACCACAGATTAAAAATCTATCTTAGTGTGGTGCCGGTGGCTCACACCTGTAATCCTAGCTACTCAGGAGCTTGAGATCTGAGGATCTCAGTTCAAAGCCAGCTTGTGCAGGAAAGTCCATGAGACTCTGAGACTCTTATCTTCAATTACCTACTCCAAAAGCCAGAAGTCGAGCTGTGGCTCAGTAGCACAATGCCAGCCTTGAGGAAAAAAGAAAAAAAACCTCAGTGCCCAAGACCTGTGCTCAAGACGACCCAGGAACTGCCCCAAAATATTCACATATTATGTAGTCCACTTATAGTCTACAATTCAATGGCATTTAGTATATTCACAGGCCTATTATTTTTATATTTTATCAGTTCAAGAAGAAATCCTCTACTCTTACGTTATCAACCTTCATGCCCCTTGTTAAGATAACCCTAAGCAACCACTCACCTACTTTCCATATATGAACATACACAAAATTCTCATGCTTCTTTTTGAGTCCAGTCTCTTTGAAATCAAGGCTACGCCCAATGAAAATATGGCTTTTGTATACACACCAATCAATCATACCCTTTATTTCTTCCTATTTGTTATTTATCCCTTTGAATTTGACCTTCAACATAACCCTCTATATACTCTACCTTGGGCTATAAGCTGCTCCTTTGTGTCTCAGTCATACCCCTATTTCCTAAACCTTCAAGTCCTCTGAACTCTGGCTTCTTCAGCCACCTCAGCTGATATCTCAAGTTAGTTTAAATATGAGCCTTCTCAGTTACATGATTTAAGTTTTTTTTTCCTTTTTTTTATTGTGAAAATACCATACAGAGGAGTTACAATTACATGGGCAAGATAATGAGTACATTTCTTATCAAGCATTGTAGCCTCCTCCTTTGTTTCCCCTTCCCATCTCCCCCCCACACCCCCCACACCTGCCAAAGTTGTAAAGTTCGTTTTTCAACATAAGGATTTGTACATCTCATTGTTGCAATGGGTCCACCTGTATCCCTATTTAAACGATTTGTTTTTTCCCTTCCCCTCCACAAATTATACCAACATCAAATACAGTGAAAGCAGGGATTATACCGTGGGGAAGGGACATACAAAGCAACAAAGAAACATGATTTGATATTTTAAACATAGACAATGTTGTTTCATTACCTTGGTCAAATTATATCTCTTTTAAAACATAATAATAGAAATTTATAAAAAAAACACTTGAGGTCTTCAGACATTATGATTTTAAGCTTACTTCTAATCATCAACTAGTGAATGCCATTAATAGGAACCTCATCTGCCACTTCAAAGGATACTAATTATATTAAATAGCTGTTTAATTATCTCCTTAGGAGAGAACCTTTTTTTACCTACCTTTATTCAGTGTGAAGTTTACCACAAAGGAAAGGGGAAGAAAACTACATATTCAAAAGTATAATACCAAAATGTATATGGATTCTATTATAGGCAAACTATTTTTACATATATGATTTCTAATCACTACAATGACCATATAAGGTCAGTATTATAAGACTAAATTTGAAGATTTTAAATACAGTTGTATTCTAGGTCCTCGGGAGGCTGAGATTTGAGGGTCACGCTTGGAAGCCAGCCCAGGCAGGAAGGTTCTCTAAGAAAAAAGCTTAGGGACAGTGCCCAGGCCCCTAGTTTAAGCTCCACGATTGACAAAAAAAAAAAAGATACAGTTTTAAAGAACATAAGTAACTTAAATTTATACAGCTTAATTGTTTAAATGTAAGTGAAATTCAAAAATCAGACTTTCACTACATTCACATATATATCTGTATTTCTATGTACACATATGGATACATCTATATGTATATTGATATATGTACACATAGAGACCTTTGTGACTGTATTACTTACTCAACAAAATACAAGTAGACAATACAAATAAAGATAATTCACCTAATAAGATCATTTTCCTTTGTAGCATGCTCATTTTCAAAAAATCAGAAAGAAATAATAGCAGAAGCTATCATAAAGGGGTATGTGAAGTAATCAAAGCTTTTTAAAAAAAACAAAATAAAATGCACCATTATTTTATGTGACATTAACATTCAAATTAAAGGTTATCTTTAAATGTAAGCTGCATTCTGATTTCACAGGTATTAATAGGTAAAAGAAATCATAGTACAGAAATTTTGAAAAATTGTTTTCTTTATTTTTATTTTTATATTTGAATTTTTAAATAGTTTACAAAGGAGTTGGCATTTATCAGAACAGTATATGAATACAGCACCTCTTGATCAACATTTTAGCCACCCTACCTATTTCTCCCTTCCCATATTTTTCTTAATTTTTAGGTTAAATATTGAATTTTGCCATTTAACAAAGCAATTTATGTATAAATGCATCATGATCTATGCCATCCCTTCAACGTCTTCACTCCCCCTTCAACCCACTCTTTCCTTTATTTTTCTGTTTTGTGGCATATTCAATGCATTCTTTTTTGCATTTTAAATCCATTTTTAAAAAATTAGTGTGAAAATACTGTACAGAGGGGTTACAATTACATGAACAAGCATTGTTGCCTCCTCCTTTGTTTCCCCTTCCCATCCCTTCCCATCCCCGGTCCCCGCACCAAAGTTGTAAAGTTCATTTTTCCATATAACATCTTGTACATCTCATTCAATGCATTCAATGAGTCTACTACTCATTTCCTCTATTTGCTCTTCTACTCTCTCTCATTGACCCTCCTCCCCCCTGGAGGTACCATTTCCTAGTACTTATTTTGTTGGGCTTTGACTTAGTTTCTCTAAAGAATCATACTATTTGCACTCTCCATAGAATCTCTTATACTGCAGTTAATTCATTTATAACCACTTGGGTACCACCAGTGTGTTCATTGCTAGATTTATAGGCACATTCTAGCTCCCACAAATGAGGGAAACCATATGGAGCCTATACTTCTTCGAGTCTGGCTTGCTTGGCTTAATACAATTTTTTCCAAGTACTTCCATTTTCTTATGAATAGTACAACATCACTCTTTCTGGATGATTAGAATTCCATTGTGTATATAATGCTGGTATGGATGTAGCCATAAAGGAACTCTAGTACATTGTTGGTAAGAATATTAGTTTGTTCAGCCACTCTAGAAAACAGTATGAAGGTTTCTTATAAAAGTAGCATATGGCTCAGCAATTCTACTCCTGGGCATTTATCCAATAGAGACAAGTAAGGCCACATTAAAGCTACCAGCACCAAGTTCACTGTAGCGTTGGTTACCATAACCAAGATATGAAATCAACCCAGATGCCCCCAATGACTGAATAGATTAAGAAAAAGTGTCGTGTTTGCACAATGAAAAATGTTTTATTTATTTTTTGGGGGGTCCGGTCGTGGGGCCTGAACTCTGGGCCTGGGCGCTGTCCCTCAGCTCTTCAGCTCAAGGCTAGCGCTGTACCACTTGAGGCACAGTGCCACTTCCAGCTTTTTTCTTTTTGCTTATGTGGTGCTGAGGAATCGAACCCAAGGCCTCAGGCATGCAAGGCAAGCGCTCTACCACTGAGCCACCTTCCCCTCCCCTGAAAAATGTTTTATAAAAAAGCTTTGAGTCAGTGCTTCACAGTTGTAATCCTAGCTACTCAGGAGACTGAGATCTGAGGATTGCAGTTCAAAGCCAGCCTGGACAGGAAAGTCCATGAGACTCTTACCTCCAATTAACCACCTGAGCCAGGCGCTGGTGATTCACATCTGTAATCCTAGCTACTCAGGAGGCTGAGATCTGAGGATTGTGGTTGAAAGCCAGCCCGGGCAGGAAAGTCCATGAGACTCTTATCTCCAATAAACCACTAGAAAGCCGGAAGTAACGCTGTGGCTCAAGTGGTAGAGCGCTCACCATGAGCTGAAGAGCACAGGGACAGCGCCGAAGCCCAGAGTTCAAGCCCCGTGACTGACCAAAAACAAAAACAATTAGCCACCAGAAAACTTGAAGTGGTACTATGGCTCAAGTGGTAGAGCACTTGCCTTGCGCTGAAGAGCTCAGGGACAGCACCCAGGCCAAGTTCAAGCCCCATGACTGGGGGGAAAAAAAGCTTCAAATCAGCTCGAGTAATTTGGGAGTGGAGTCTGTGAGATTCTTTAAATACAATGTCATCTGCAAAGAGGGAAAGTTTTACTTCATCTTTCCCTATTGGGAACCCTTTTATGTTTGCCTCTTGTGTTATTGCTGTAGCCAGACATTCTAATATTAAATTGAAGAGAAGTGGAGAGAGTGGTCATCTTTGTCTCCTTCCTGAGTTTAGAGGAATTGGCTTTCGTTTTTCACCATTAAGTATAATGCTGGCTGTAGGTTTGCCATATATAGCCTTTTGATTTTTCTTTCTTTTTTTGGGGGGGGGTCCGGTCGTGGGGACTGAACTCTGGGCCTGGGCGCTGTCCCTCAGCTCTTCAGCTCAAGGCTAGCGCTCTACCACTTGAGCCACAGCGCCACTTCCAGATTGTTTTTTTCTGCTTATGTGGTGCTGAGGACTTGAACCCAGGGCTTCATGCATGCAAGGTAAGCGCTCTACCACTGAGCCACCTTCCCAGCCCCTGGTTTTTATTTCTTGCGATTGTTTCCAACATATTTATAAGGTACCATGTGATTTTTTTGTTGCTTTGTATCCCCCTCCCCCACAGTATAACCCCTGTTTACACTGTATTTGATGTTGGTATAATTTGGGGATGGGAAGGGAAAAAACAAATTGTATAAATAGGGATACAGGTTGACCCATTGCAATAATGAGATATATAAGACACTATGTCAAAAAACGAACTTTACAATTTAGGTGGGGGGGTGTAGTTGTGGAGATGGGAGGTTGGTAGGGGAAACCAAAGGAGGAGGCTAAGAAATGTACTCATTACCTTGCCCATGTAATTGTAACCCCTCTGTACAGTATTTTCACAATAATTTTTTAAATGGATTTAAAATGCAAAAAAGAATGCATTGAATATGCCACAAAACAGAAAAATAAAGGAAAGAGTAGGTTGAAGGGGGAGTGAAGACATTGAAGGGATGGCATAGATCATGATGCATTTATACATAAATTGCTTTGTTAAATGGCAAAATTCAATATTTAATCTAAAAAATTAAGAAAAATATGGGAAGGGAGAAATAGGTAGGGTGGCTAAAATGTTGATCAAGAGGTGCTGTATTTGTATACTGCTCTGATGAATGTCAACTCCTTTGTAAATTACTTAAAGAAAATTCAAATATAAAAATAAAACAGTTTTTCAAAATCTGTACTATGATTTCTTTTACCTATTAATACCTGTGAAATCAGAATGCAGCTTACATTTATAAGATAACCTTTAATTTAAATGTTAATGTTACCTAAAATAATGGTGCATCTTACAATTTATGACATCTTAGATTCTGTGAAATATGACAATCTTGGGTCTGGGAAAGTGGCTCAGTAGTAGAGCGTATGCCTTGCATGCCAGAGGCCCTGGGTTCGATTCCTCAGCACCACATAAGCAAAAAGAAAAATGCTGGAAGTGGTGCTGTGGCTCAAGTGGTAGAGCACTAGCCTTGAGCTGAAGAGCTGAGAGACAGCACCCAGGCCCAGAGTTCAGGCCCCACGACCGGACCCAAAAAAAAAAAAAAGAAAAAGAAATATGACAATCTTATAATTCAATGCAATATTTAAGCTAGGAAATAATACATATTATCATTTGTATATTCATCTTATAAAAGCCATCATATAAGTTCTGGTAAAATTTTAGTAATTAGAAGCAGAGCATAAGTGGCTCATGCTTATAATCCTAGCTACTCAGTAGTCTAAGACCTGATTATTATAGTTCAGAGCCAGCCCAGGCAGGAAAATCCGTGAGACCCTTCTCTCCAATTAACCATAAAAAGCTGAAAGTGAAGAGAAGGGGAATACAATAAGAAAAATTCTTACAGGTGGACCCATTGCAACAATGAGATGTACAAGTAGTTATGTCGAAAGCGAACTTTACAACTTTGAGGGGGGGGGAGCAGGGGGGAGGATGGGAAGGGATGGGAAGGGGAAACAGAGGAGGAGGCTACAATGCTTGATAAGAAATGTACTCATTGTCTTGCCCATGCAATTGTATCCCCTCTGTACAGTATTTTCACAATAAAAAATGTAAATGAAAAAAATTCAATGTACAAAATTAAGAAAAGTGAGGGAGGAGTGAGTCTGGAGAATAATAAATATTTTTTTAAAAAGCCAGAAGTGGGGGCTGGGAAGGTAGCTCAGTGATAGAGTGCCTTGCATGCATGAGGCCCTGGGTTCGATTCCTCAGCAGTACATAAGCAGAAAAGGCCTGAATGGGCACTGAGGCTCAGTCAAGTGGTAGAGTGCTAGCCTTGAGCTGAACAGATCAGGGACAGTGCCCAGGCCCAGAGTTCAGGCCTCATGACAAAAAAAAAAGACAGAAGTATTCAGGTGCTGGTGGCTCATGCCTGTAATCCTAGCTACTCAGAAAGCTAAAATTTGAGGATTGCAGTTTGAAGTCAGTTCAGACAGGAAAATCCATGTCTTATCTCTAATAACCACCAAAACGTTCAAGTGGGAGAGGGCCAGCCTTGAGCAAAAAAATTCAGACACAACACCCAAGCTCTGAGTTCAAGCCCCAGGACCAGCTGTGGTTCAAGTGGAAGAGTGTCCTCCTTGAGCAAAAGAACTCAGAGACAATGGCTAGCCCTGAATAGTTAAAGCCCAGGACTGGTACACACACACACACACACACACACACACACACACACACACACACACACACACAAATTTAGTAGTATCATTTGCTGGTGGGCCCTGGTGGTTCGTGCCTGCAATTCTAGTTATTCAGGAGGCAGAGATGGGAAGGTTGCAGTTCAAGGCCAGCCTGGAACATCCATGAGATTCTAATTTCCAATTAATTAGTATAAAGCCTGAGGCAGAGCTGTGGCTCAAGTGGTAGAATGCTAGCCTTGAGTGAAAAAGCTAATGGTCAGCCCCTAGGCCCTGAGTTCGAGCCCTAGTAACAGGCACAAAAATAACAATATTGTTAATATTCTTTACAAATTGAGGAACAAATAAAGCTTCCTTGAAATTCTGAGAGTATAGTCACAAAATCAACACAAAATGATGGAGATTAGATCAATACAAAATGTACCTTACTAGCAAAATATTTTCTTGAAGCCTAAAAAGCAAACAAAGAGGATTTATTTGGTATGCCAGAAATCCTTTCTGAGTAAATGGTACTAGGAATGTAAATAGAATGTGTGGAGTAGAAGAATGGGATGTTTGGGAAAGGCTCTGATCAGCAATGGAATGTAATAAAACTAGAAGTCATTGAGAAAGGCCATGCCCCTTGTAGACATGTTCATTCTCTTGGCCCTTAAACTCTGTGGTAGGAGTTTCACCACTAGGGATATGACCACACGTTTATTTGAATTTCTTTCACTAAAGGTTTTTTTTTTGGGGGGAAGGGGGAGTGTTTGCTGGTCCTGGGTCTTGAACTCAGAGTCTGAGTGCTGTACCTGAGCTCTTTTGCTCAAAGCTAGCTCTCTAACACTTGAGCCACAGCTCCACTTCTTTCTTTTTAGTGGTTAATTGAAGATAAGAGTGCCACAGACTTTCCTATACAGGCTGGCTTCAAACCATGCTCCTCAGACCTAGATTCCTGAGTAACTAGGATTACAGAAATGAGCCACAGGTGTCTAATGTGTTTCATAAAGTATTTGGATTATTGAATAGTGCCATTTTCTCTGATTTTTCTAGTAATATCCTCATTCTAATTTTTTATGAATACAATGAGAAACTAGAGAAATGTTGCTATTTGTATTGCTACTAAAACTAAAACATATTACCATACTAACTGAATGCTTTTCAACCACAGCTATTATTTCTTTCATGTTTTTAGACAATATTTATGCAAGTAATATGAAAATCACTATTTTAGGTGCATATAGTGGACAAGAAATCCAGTGCCCTGAACTCAATGCCAATTCACAAATAATGAGTAAGGCTTTGGGAGAAAAGGCAATAAAGATTTTTTTTTTTGCGGTACATTGTTATCTCATGAAAAAAGTACACTCAGTTTGCAGGGAGAATGGGTTTTTATGGAAAGGCCCAGGAACATGGGATTCCTGATGTACATGCCAAGACATGACTTTGACTTACTTCCTGATATGCTGGCATTTGTTTCTGGAGGTATATTCCTAGTGGTGCTGAATGTTCCTTCACTCCCACAGCCAACAAGACAAGGAAGAGAGCATGGTGACCTTGCCTGGAGATATAAAGACATCCTTGGCATCCCTTACACAAAAGAGTCAAGGAGAGGGAGATAGGATAAGGAAAAATAATTATTTTTAAAATTTGTATAACTGAGAGCATCTTGGTCAGTAAAATGTTATGGGCTGAAACTACAGTTATGAATATATTAACATGTCTGTTCTTTTTTGTGTGTGTCAGTCCTGGGGCTTGAACTCGGGGCCTGGGAACTGTCCCTGAGCTTCTTTTGCTCAAGACTAGCACTCTACCACTTGAGCCACATTGCTACTTCCAGCTTTTTCTGGAGATGAGAGTCTCATGGTCTTTTCTGCCTGGACTGGCTTTGAACTGTGATTCTCAGATTTCAGCCTCCTGAGTAGCTAGGATTATAGGCATGAGCCACCAGTGCCTGGCTTTGTTCTTACTACAAAAAACACTATCCTTTATGTGTCCTAGGTCACATGTGCATGCTGTTCTGCACAGCACTAATCATGGCACATCAGTTCAGTCAATAGCTAACCTTAAATAATACACTTACTCATTCTAATCAGGTATGATGTCAAATGATTCTAATTTAGTAACATAAATCGAATTCTAATTATTTCAGTCATTTCAAGGTTTAAGAAAGTTTCCAATTACAAATTTAAAAAGACAGTCTAGGGACTGTGTACACATACATCTGTAATACAAATGCATATTGATCTACCTGTATTAAAGGGTGCATAGAAAATAATTGTCACCTTTGGATCATGAACAAATAGATTAAGACCTCTGAATTTCTGATATACTTTCTCTGGTTCAATTTCTGTTCTAGTTGTTTTTTTCCGGTACACATAGCACAATACAAGTATCATGATTTGAAATAAAAAGCACTTGAAGAGGAAGAGTAAGGGTAATGACAGTGAGTATGATAAAAGTATATCATATATATGTAGGAAATGTCACAATGAAACCCATTATTTTGTATAATTAATATATGTGAATTAAAAGCACATTGGAAGACAGATTTTTTAAAAAACTGGTTAAAATAGAATGAAGTAGTTAGATAAAACAAAAACATCACAATGAAATACCTATTCTGTTTAATATATGGTGATAAAAACACTTTGGAAGACAGACAGGAGAGAGATTTTGAAAACATGTTAAGAATTAAAATGAAGTGTTTAGATAAAACATGTATACTAAAAATGTTATTATCTCAGAAGAGCCTGAAGTAGAACAAATGCTGGCCAGCAAATCCTTGTATAGGGGCTTGAGGAAATCACTAAGAAAGGAAAAGCTGTCTATTCTTCAGAACACTGTTTGTCTGTGAACACAAATATGTTTTCTGACTTACACCTAAATAAACATTGGTCAAGAATCACATTTCTTATGTTTATTCTTCAATTTACAAGGTAACATGTAATTTTCCTTTTCAGATATTCTTTGTAATTTGTTAGTTTTTTTTATTTCAAACAATGTACAAGACAGGTTGATAAAAACTAATACTTGATACATATGGGGTCAGTCAACTGACCAAAGATGGCAAAGAATCCAAACATGGTCTGGACACAGCAAATAAACTCAAGGCAATTTAGTACTTCATGGAAGGTCATGGATACAAACCTTTTGGTTCCCACAGATTACAGTGAGGTGGGAGTGGGCACAAGAGAGTGACTGTTTACACAGTTCCTCTACCAGTAGATTAGAAAATATAAGTAAGTTTATAATACATATGAACTTCCAACATGGAATTGAAATCAAAGTGGGTTTTATCTTTCTTGCTGTTGTTTTTAATGTATTTGTAATATACCATGTGATTTTTTTTGTTTCTTGTGTATGTTCTTCCCCCATGGTATAACCCCTGCTTCACTATTTGATTCTGGTGCCCTGCATCTTGTATGTACATATATATTTTAATTGGGGGAAGAGAAAGGAAGTAACAAAATGCTGAAATAAGGATACAAGTTGACCCATTGTAACAATGAGATGTACAAGACACTACGTTTAAAATGAACTTTACAACTTCAGGAGAGAGGGAGGTGTTGGGAGGTGGGGAGGGAAGGGATAGTAGGGGAAAAACAAAGGAGAAGGTAACAATGCTTGATAGGAAATGTTCATTACCTTACTCATGTAACTGTAACCCCTCTGTACAGTATTTTTACAATAAAATATATACAAAAAAGAATGAAAAGGTAGATAAAACTACCAATATCCAAGAGTAAATATAAGAAAAAATAAATAAAAATTTCAGCCCAGATAAAATGGAAAAAAAGATTTTTTAATCAGCAAAAACAGGAATCTTGAGTATGTTATTAGTGCATTGAAAGTCATAAAATAGGAACAAGCACAATATTTTCCAAAATACATGTGATGAGAGGTTCAGCCTTTTAAATGGGACATTGAATGAGAGGATGACCCCAGAAAGCTAGAGGCCTTGTGGATGCTCAGGCATCAGGTACTTGACAATATGCCATATATTAATTCTACCTGGATGGTGACTGTGTAAGCAATTTGGTTTTATTTATATTACTTATATCTTCTTTTTGAAACTTGAAAATCAGAAGCATGTGTAATATTTCTATAATTAGAACTAATCAACTCTAACCCCTCTGTACATCACCCTTACAATAGCAAAAAATAACAAATGAAATTAAACTATTCCAATATTGGATATATAAGGGCAACAAGATTCACCATGAAACCAGAAGCCTCAACTTTTCACCTTAATAACTGACTTCATAACTCTAATCATACTCAATATTCAGGAACTTGTGGAATGTTCCCGGTTCTCAAATATAAGTGATTATTTTTTAATAAATGTGATGTGTCTATACATGCATGTAATATACTTTTACCATCTTCACCCCACTATTAATGTTTTTTATTCAGCCTTCCACTTTTTATAGCTTTTAATGTGTTTCAGTTTCCTATTTTTATACATATACACAATATACTTTGATTATATTCATTTCCTTTTACTCTCCACTCTTCTATAGCTTTTCCTTCTTTTAATTTATGTCATTTTTTAGGCCTAGAGTCCATATATAAAAGAAAACATGCAATATTTGGCCTTATGATCCTGGCTTACTTTGCCACATTTATATACCACACACATATGTGTATAGATATACATATATATAATATATATGATAGATATATACACACACTACATTTTCTTTACATACTCATCAGTTGATTGGCTGACACAATCGTTTAGTTGTTGCCAATGATGCTGATATAAATATGTGTGTGCAGGTATATCTATTTTGTGTTGATTTAAATTCTTTCAGAGAAATGCCGTAGAGCAGTATATGGGAGTTCTGTTTTTAGATTTTGGAAGAAACTCTGTCTGTATTTCTATAGTGGTTGCACTAATTTACACTCCTACCAACAATGCATGAAGGCTTTGTTCATGCATTCTTACCATAATTTGTTATTTGTTGTTATATGAGCTTATTCTACTAGTACAAAGGAAATTCATTCTGATAATTTTATCAGTGTGTGCAAGGTACTTTGTACAAGTTCACTATTGTATTCTCTTAGCCTCCTCCTCTCACCTCTTTTCAAACATTATTTGGTACATTTCATTTGCTGTATGTGTGTATGAAGATTGAAATATATTTCATGTATGAATACATACATATATGTGCAATATACATGCGCACATATATATCAATGTCAATGTACCTCCATTCTCTTTACCCTCTTACTTTCTCCTTTCCTTCCTCCCTTTCTGTAGATATTCCCCCGTACATTCTCTGTTTTACTCTCATGTCCGATTATATTTCTATTCCTATTATTATTATTGGTCTAGATTCTGCATATAATCAAAAACATGTGAGATTTGGCTTTTTGACCTTTTTTTTTTACTTCACATGATGATCTACAATTGTACCCATTTCACTTCAAAAAGCATAATTTCATTCATTTTTATGATTGAATAATAGTCTATTGTTTATATACATACATGCTATGTTTTATTTATCCACTCATCAATTGTTGAGCACCTAGGTTCATTCTACAACTTGACTATTCTAAAAAATGAGACCATAGAAGATTGGTTGGCATCTCTTGTTCTTATTGACTTTTCTATTTCTGTGAATAACATTGTATCTGTAGATTGATTTTGGCAGTATAGCCATTTTCATAATATTAAGTCTGCCAATCCATAACCATGGAGAATAATGTGCACTAAAATTAATGGCAGCCATTACAATTATTTTCAATAATCAGAAATGTAGCTTTTAGCAAATTAAAATACCCTGTTGATGAACAGAGTAAAGATAGACTAACATGTCCACCAAAATCTAAACCAGTAGTGATTTTTTGATAAGAAGTCAGCACTACCAATTCATCTAGAAGTGTGAGGTTGCCAATTATGATCACTTAGGAGGAAGAGATCCTACTGTCCTTTTTAGAAAAGGCTGACTTTCAAGAATTTCACCAAAACTGAAAAAATAATAAGTATATACTTTATACATACACTATGTTAGATGCTGAGGCCACAAAGATGAATACTAATCGAAGTGATCCTTCATAGTCTGGACATAACCCAGAGCCATTGTTCACTTATATATGTCATCAGTACTCTTTACATTGTAGCACAGAATATGTTTTCTTAGTAGAGAACCCAGATAAGATTTGCCTGTCCTACTAGTGCTATCAGCAGGCAGAAATCATTAATTTTAATTGGTCAGTTAGTATTCATTCAAGAGAACTTCAATTAAATCAATAAAGTGCAATGGCTAGTAAAAGCTAGGCAGTGGTTAACATAAAGCATAGGTTTGCCTTTCTCAACTAGGCTTTAAATGAACTAATGGCTAGTTATGGCCAAGAGGTGGCAGCAGAGAGCAGAAAACAGACTTTCTATTAGGTTACAGTTAGGAAATACTAGCAAGAATCTTAGGCTGAGGATTTGTTTGTAGCCTGAGAAATGGATCTATAGAAATAGACTCCAATTTGTAAGGAAATGGAAAGACTTGGAGAAAATCATATTAAGTGAAGTAAGCCAGACCCAAAGAAACCTACACAGGTCCCATGGTTTTGTTTATTTGCAATAAATAGTATACATTTAGGATGATCTTAGCAGATGAGCAGAATAGCTCAATAGCTATATACATATGACCATGTAAGATGATGCTAAGTGAAATGAACTCCAAGACATGGACACAAGAGGATTTTCTTTGTTGATGTTATTTTTAATGTACTATGTGACTTCATGTTTCTTTTTATGTTCTTCCCCCTATCACCTGTTGTCACTGCATTTGATTTTAGTACCCTGGTACTGTATATTCATTTATCTGAATTAGGAAAGGGAAATGGAACAACAGAATGGTGAGACAAAGGACAAAGGGGGCACCAATGCAACAGCGATAGTCACAAGACAATAGTTAGAAATAATCTGTTCAATTTGGTGGGGAATTAGAGAGGAGGGAAAGTGAGAGAAAAATGAAGGAAGGGGTAACAAGTTTGACCAGAAATGTACTTATTACCTTACTTATGTAACTGTACATCCCCTTGACAATAAAAAAAGAAGACACTGTGCAAGAAAACAAAAAAGAAATATACTCCAGTTTGAAGTTACTTTGCAAAGAAAATAAAAACTAAAAAAGGCCAAGATGTTGGTAGAGGGAGATTAATAGTTTGGAAGCAAGTTACTATATTGCCACTAGTGTGTCAGTTCTTCATATAACGAAGTCACTCAAGGTCCTGTTCTAATATTATCCTCAAACTTCCTGGCAAGTCCAAGAGAATTCTGATACCTCCGGAAACTGTTGCTGAATGCCTATTGTTAAGTTTATTTGCCAAAGGCCCTGCCTCAGAAGGAGCCCCACATATCACTAATATACATGGGTCAAAGGAAAAACAATGGGCATTTCCTGTAGATCACTCAGTCTTCTGCTCTCTCCTGCCCTCTTCCCTAATGACTTTCCATTTCCTGGGTGGGAACTAGTGAGGTGTAAATCACCCCTGAACCTCCATCTTCAATTTGTTCATATCTGTTTTATACCCTGCAGAAGTGTCTTGAAGGATTTTATTTGGAGTAGTACCCTGCTAGGATAGATTTTCTTCTAATTTATATCTCAGCAATTTCTGTCAAATTGAGAGGGAGAAGAAATGTGATCCCTAAGTGACAGATCTCTCAGAAATCTCTGGCTCATTTAAAGCAGCAAGTGGCCTGAATATCCGGATTATCAAATAGTTCCAATTAGGACTGACATTGAAAGTTGAATCAGGAATATGATTCACTAAAAAGCCATGCCCCTTGAAGAAGTGATTTTAATCAAACAGGAAAGATTTTGTCAAATGTATCCACATATTTTGCTTTTGTTCTTAGTCATACAAGGGTTCAAACTCAAGGCTTTATGCTTGCTAGGTAAGCACTTGGCCACTCCTAGCCCTTTCACATTTAGTTCTTCTTCATGTAAAATCACATACTTTTTGTTCCGGTCAGCCTCTGCCTACAATCCTTCAAATATCTGTCTCTTGCACAGGTAGGATCTGTTTGAACCACCATGTCTGGCCCTCACTTGGTCTTTTTGAATAGTAATCTAGGTGCCAAGACTAATACCCACTTGAACATATTACTAACCATTTAATAATTATCGCTCCTTATTTATTTCCATTGCAAGACAGTGCTAAACAAAATCACTTTCACATGAACTCATTTCATCTTCCAATACCAATGCCTCTGAGTGTGAATGAATATATAAAACTGATATAATGACAAAGGCACTGGTAGCTTACTTCTATAATCCTGGTTACTCAGGATGTTAAGATTTAAAGGATCTAAGTTTGTAGCCTGCCTTGGCAGAAAAGTCTGCGAGACTCTTATCTTCAAAATAACCAATTTGTAGGTCTGGAGTCATGGCTCAAGTGATAGAGTGCCAGCAAAAAAAATTACAGAGAGATAGAGAGGACCTCTAAGGGACCATAAACCACTTTTTGTGATAAAAGAGTTAGTGAATGACCAAAATCCTCTTTGTCTATAGGTTAATTTTCTTCCTTCTCTTGTAGCTAATGACCTTGGGAGTCTTCTCAAGATCAGGGGACAAATGTGAAAGAAAAACACAATACAGACTACTTCAGCCTACCTCTGGTCTTTTCTTCAGGTAAAGGACTGAAACAGTTTTTGTATGGATCTTAGATCACTCCAGTAAGCATAAGTCATCAAACAGATCTAGGAAAGAAATATTCATACAATATTATATGTAGTTACTGTTCCTCATCTCTTCCCTGGTAATTAAAATGTCATAGTAAGCGTTAGTAAAAGTTCAGAAAAGAAATGAGGAAACCCATAACTCCCTACACTAACAGGACTAAGCTTGATTTAAAACAATCAAGTTACTGCTTGCTAACTTGAGTTTGGAGAACTGAGAGATTCAAGCATTAAATTGACAAAAATTATTTGAAAAAATAGTGTGAAGAAATGAATTAATGGTCACAGAAACTTATTTAAATTTTATTAGCATGAGTTATAATATTTTTGTCTGAAAGAAAATTGGATTCAACTACAGAGTGTGGTTATAGCATGGGAAAAGGCTACTCAGGAGAAGCATAAACATCTATAGATGATTGGATGGAAAAGCTATTTTCTCCAATTTTCTAGCCCTTAGGCTTTTATTGTATCTGAGGATACAGAAAATTCAAACCAGGATTATATTTTCTCCAATCATTCACAAAATCAATTTAAGTACTTTAAAATCAAGGGTTCCCAAAAGGAAAACAGTATACCAACAAAATTCTTTTTAATTGTGAGAGTTTTATTGCAAAACATTGAAACTTGAACTATTTGTTTTCTTAAATGTTCAAGAAAAAGCCTGTTGTGACACACAAAGGGCAGGTAATCCTCCAACTTTTCAAAACTAGTCTGTTTTCTCAAACCCCTAAGGGGAAAAAAACTCAGGCGTAGGTTTCCAGTTAACCAAATGGAGAAATTTATTAGCAACGATATTGTGTAAATTATTCAACCTTTCTGAATTCTAGTACCTAACATTTAAAAATTACTACCAGATTTTGTAGATTGTGAACTGGGTTACCTAATATTAACCTTGACTGTAAACAGTTCACTTAGTAAAATCAGTTTAAAAGCTATTTGGACATCACATAGGACTTATTCATTCATCATTGATTTTTACCACCAAAAATATGAAACATTATTTAAATAAAAATCATATAGAAACCAAATTAACATAAATTTGTAGAATATCTCATCCAGCTTCAGCAGAGAAACATGGCATCTAAGCACAAAGCACTGAGCAGCTAGGCCGGCAGAAAGGAAGCTGCTGTCAGTGGGGTTAAAGGTAAGATTCCCTGTGATCACCGCAAACAAAATATGGCAGCTTGCTAACATACCATCTGTCTAAACAAACAAGAAGCCTGGATTTTTTTCATAGTGATATGATGCTGGAGAAATTCTCTGCATTTCCCACCCTGTTCCTATGATTCCATAACTGAGAGTCATCTGAGGAAGGAACTTGTCTGATCTCACTGCTTAAGGGCTCAGAAGTCTCTGAATTTTTATTTCCCCAAGACTGAATTGCCTCTTCTCTACTCAGTGAACTACAATCCTCTCAGGACCTGTTTGGACCCAAGGGCATGACTTCAGCATGCATCCACTGCAAACTGTATGTATTGGCAAAGTTCAGGCTGTGATTCAAAAGGAAGCTAAAGGCATTACCATTTAAAGTCAGGTTTGCTATTATGGCCTTCAGAAAATACGAGACAGAATATTTTGTAAGAGGCAACTTAAAAGATGCTTTGCTAGGCCCTGTGAATTACCTCAAAGTCCTCCAACTTTAAATCGGTGACCTTTGATCTGAGCTATTCTCTGTTGCAGTTAACTTTTGCAATTACCATGGCCCCAAGAAAGACAAGATTAATTCATTATGAAAATTCATTAGGTAATTCATTAGATAAAGTGTCTCTCAAAGAAGCCATATCTTATTATTGTCTTAAGGCAAACAGCCCAAAACTCAAGAGACCACTTTATTCCTGTTCTGTTTCAGTAGTAAAGTAGTAAAGTAAGAAGCAGCTTCTCCAGAACTCCTCCAGAGACAAAGATTGAGCAAATGGTCAGCTGGACCATATACCTGGGACATGGGATTGTTTTTTAATTATGCATATCTTAATCATCCCCTACACACAGTTCTCCCAATTTAATCTGAAGCCAGTGTCTGCACCTTTAAAGATGGCTGAAGATGTACTAAATTTGCTGTCTTCGTACAGTTGCCATGTAATCAATCTTTTTTCTCTGCCCATATCTCTATTTGGCTTATAAGGCAAGTGGCCAGACCTAACTTGAGACTTCTGGACTTTTGGTCTGGGTCTAAAAACCTAGTTTCAATTTCATGTGGAATCTGTTTGTGGGCTCCAGAGAAGTACATGGAACCCAACACTGCTTCCCACCTCTTACCTATCTGGCTCTGTGGCTCTCCAGCCTCTTTCTAACCAGAATGTTAGGAATGTAACCTACGGGTTGTTACACTTGTTCTCACAGCAAGCTGTCTAGGGAGCCCCAGAGGGAATCTTTTCTTAGGGAACAGCACAACAAACTCCAATCTAGCTAATTAATATGTGGGAAAGCCATGGTCTTCCCTGCTCTTGAATCACATCTCCCACAAAAGCTCTAAAAAGAAACTCCTTAATGAACTCAGCGTTCTGTGCAGAGTCATTAACACAGACAAAGTAATCTTGCAGAGAAAATTTCAAGACAATACAACATTGGCTATGGCATAGTCATTATTGTTTTTTGAGCCAGGTTTACAGTGAGAATCAGGAGCAAAAATCTGAGTGGAAAGATTTGAAAAACTTGTATTTGGGCCAGAAAAGAAGGGTATATAGTTGCAGCCAAGAAGGGTGTGGTTACAGAAAAGATAAGCAGTATTAAAAAGAAACCAAACACTTTTCAATGGGACAATAGAAAATAGCCCTTGAGGGCATTTTAGAATTGGCAGGATACCACCATTGAATGCTCAAAGGTGTAAAAATGTAAACATCTTTGGAAGTCATTGCTTTGAGAAGAGATTTCTGAGGTGCGCTGATTGCACAGAGAGGCCCAGAAACTTGTTTTTAGTGTACATTTCACCCTGCTGTTGTCTAGGCACTTGGAGGCCACTGTAGGTATTACCCAAGCAGATTCAGCTACTGCTCCAGCAGATAGCAGACTTTGACATCACCCATGTGATGCTGGTTTTGTAGGCATGCAGAATCCAGGGCTGGGGTGTCACAGATGTTGTACTCAGATGTAAAGAAAGACCCTCAAGAGGCCAAGACTTGTTTTATCTGGGTCAGAATACCTTTTGGTAGCTCCCCAGTGGGTTACATATGAATCTGTGAGAGTGGAGGCAAAAGTGCAAATAGGTAAGATAGACAGTAAGATTCCAGGAATGTGGAATGTCTGGTGAGGAAAGTCAACAGGGAATTAGGAGAGCCAGCTCAAAATGGTGGCCATGTGGGTTGTAGCAGGCAAGCAAAACCACAGGGCTGGGAATGCCCAAACACTTTGGAACGCACATCTTACTACCACATCCTTTAGCTGTCAGGCATGGAACTACATTATTAACGTCTGCCCTGATGAGTTTCAGTTTTCCTTTGGTTTGATCTTTCTTGGTATTCTCTTTTTCTTCTGGGTTATATTGTGAAGAGTTAATCCATGTCAGTGTAGGTTGAGAGTATATTATTCAGTTATTTTATTTTTACGAAGGCTTACAGCCTTGAGCGTCAGAAATGTTGGAGTCAGACCACTGAGCAGTGCTGGAAATGTTGAAACTTTTGGAGAATATCGGAGACAGACTAAATACATTTTGCCTTTTGAGGTGGACATGAGTCTTTGGAGCCATGTTATGATCTGGACCTGAAATACCCCCTCTAAGTTCATAAAAGCTTGGCTTTCCAGCTTGGGAGAAGAGATTGGATCATAATGGCTCTGACCCCCTTAACGAATTAATCTACTGATGAGTTCATAATTTGATAGACTATTTGGAGCTGATAGCAGTTTAGGAGTGGGTTTTGGGAGGCATACCTTTCTTGGAGATTATATAATTCACAGCCCCTTCCTTTCTCTGCGAACTGGTTATTGTGCTATGGGCAATTTGTTCTACCATGCACTTACACCACAATAACATTCTGTCTTATCACAGGCCCCCCAAAACAACAGAACCATGTGACCATGGACAGATCCTTTCCATTGTTTAAGTTGTTTTGCTCAAATATTTTATCACATCCAAGAATAATATATTCACCCAAGTTATCCTATAAAATAGAAGGTATCTTGGCATCAGTGGCTCATGCCTGTAATCCTAGTTACTCAGGAGGCTGAGATCTGAGAACGAAGGTTCAAAACCAGTCCAGGCAGGAAAGTCTGTAAGACTCTTATCTCCAATTAACTACCAAAAAAGCCATAAATGGAACTGTGGCTCAAGTGGTAGAGCATTAACCTTGAGCAAAAAAAAAAAAACCCTCAGGGACTGCATCTAGGCCCAGGGTTCAAGTCCCAGGATTGTACACACACACACACACACACACACACACACTCACACACACACACACACACACAGAGAATTGGAGGTAAACCTTCCAATGAAAGCAATTAATAACCAGTGAAACAATGTAGCAGAAGATGCTTGAAAGATTCCCTCACATGGAAGGAGGATGGGAGAAACAGTCTCAAACATGAGAACTGAGAAAAGGATAAATTTAGAAAAAGAAACATATGAGTAAGATAATGATAATTAGCAAATGACCCATCATAGCCAACTCAACAAACCAGCAACTTCCAAGGATGAATAAGGGTAAAAGGAAAGAATAAATGGTAAAATAACAACAAAATTACAGGAATCAGATATCTTCTTTTGATAATAAGACTAGATGTAAATAGGTTTATTTCTCCAATTAAAAGACATAAATTGGCTTATTAGATTAAAAAGCAAGATCCAACTATTCATTGTCTACAAGATATATCTTACTGCTAAAGATGCCAAAGATGCAAGTGAAGAGTTAGAGGATGAATAACAATATATCAAGCAAGAGTAAGATGAAGCACACATACTAGACAAAATAAACTCTTAATCAAAATTAGAGGAGATAAAAAGAATCATTACGTTATTATATTAATATAATCACTATATTGGAAGACTCTTCAATGTCTATGTACAACACAGTGTTCAAGAGTTTTTTCCCACCATTTCTATTAAAGGGACTCAAAATTAATACCTTCAATTGCAGATTTCCCTATTTTTACACTCAAACAAAAAAGGACAATGAGCTGAAGGATTTCTTTATGTTGTACATAATTAGGTATGGTTTTCCCAAGACAATTTAATATGTCACAAATCTAAAAACCCGTGGGACATGTTTATACACTATAATTAATTATTTGGGAAAATAACAGGATTTCATGGAAATTTACATGATAATGATCTTTGTTAAAGATTTTCAACTCTACTTAAAAAAAAATACAAACTGGGTGCGGGTGGCTCATGCCTGTATTCCTACTCAGCAGGCTGAGATCTGAGGATTGGGGTTCAAAGCCAGAACAGGCAGGTAAGTCTGTGAGACTCTTATTCCAATTAATCACCAGAAAACTGGAAGTGGCATTGTGGCTCAAAATGGTAGAACATGAGGGACAGCTCCCATGCCCAGTTTTCAAGCCCCACGACTGACAAAATAAAACAAACAAACAAAAAAGGCCAGACACTGATGGCCCATTTCTGGGACAGCACCCAGGTCCGGAGTTCAGGCCCACGACTGGACCCTCCCCCCAAAAAAGAAAATACAAAAGAATAATTATATGACTTTTTCATGGAATATGAATAGGCTTAAACATTTGAAAATATTTAATGCCAGAAAAGGTTAATGAAACAGATTTTACACACTATGAATGGGAATATAAAGTGTTCACAATTTCTATAAAGCAATTTGACATTATGAACTGAAAATCTCAAGCATAGGTCTTGGCAAGTATTTCTAGTCTGAGCCATCTATGCTGTAGTAATCAAAGCCATTGACAAATATTTGTATAAATAATCTTCACAGCATTATTTCTTCTTTTTTTTTTTTTTTGGTCAGTCGTGGGGCTTGAACTCTGGGCTTGGGGACTGTCCCTGCACTCTTCAGCTCAAGGCGAGCGCTGTACAGCTTGAGCCACAGTGCCACTTTCACAGCATTATTTATTACATCTTAATGGTCAAAATACACTTTAAAACAATTGTTAATAAATTATGCTGGTTTTATAGCATAGAAGAATATGTAAGCATTGATGTTTTGTCTTTAAACTCTACTTAACGAGTTGGGCACATGAGGCTCACAGCTGTAATCCTGGCTACTCAGGAGGCTAAGATGTGAGGATGACAATTCAAAGCCAGTCCAGGCAGGAAAGCCCATCAGAATCTTATCTGTAATTAACCTTCAAAAAAGCTGGAAGGGGAGCTGTGGTACAAGTGGTAGAGCACTAGCCTTAAAGCACCAACCTCAGGCCCTGATTTTAAGCCCCAGGACTAACACCAAGATATATGCTTGGAGAATGACAAGGGAAAAACCACATCAAAGTACTATTTTTATTATCTCTAATTGATGAAAATAGTTGTTCTCTTTATATTCATTAGATAGTTTTTTAATTGCTACAATGAACATAGAATCTCACTTTTAGAAAGAACCATATTTTAAACTATTAATAGAAGTATTTTATTTGCATTACAAAGTGTCTATTTCAAAGTAGCATCTAGCAACATATTTAATAACTAAACTCCAGAGGCATCTCAATTAAAATAAAAAAATAAGGATGGATGCACTGTCATTTGACAGATTAATTAATATTAACTTCCCTTTCAAGACACAAAAAGTTAATAAGAATATTGAGCATAGAAATAGGGGTATAGGACTGGGAAGGTGGCTCAGTGGTAGAGCACTTGCCTTGCATGCTTGAGGCCCTGGGTTCGATTCCTCAGCACCACATAAGCAAAAAGAAAAAAGCTGGAAGTGGCGCTGTGGCTCAAGTGGTAGAGCGCTAGCCTTGAGCTGGGACAACGCCCAGGCCCAGAGTTCAGGCCCCACGACTGGACCCCCCAAAAAAAAACCTAAGTTAAGAAATGGGAGTATAAAGATGAACAAATGCAAGAGTGATACTCTCTAGACACTATGTTGAAATTGAACTAGTAACTTGTGGGTGTAGACACGGAGAAAAAACTGGGAGAGAGCAAGGGAAGGAAGGGGTAACATTGTCCAAAAAGAAATGTACTCAGTATCTGACATGTAACCGTAACTGCTCTGTGCATCACCATTATAATAACAATAAAAAAATTTAAAAATATAGAGTGAAAATATAACCAGAGGAGGAGGCAACAATGCTGAATAAGAAATGTACTCATTACCTTGCTCATGAAATTATAACTCCTCTGTACAGCATTTTTACAATAAAAAAACGTAAAAAATATAACCAGAGGCATAACATATTTATTTATTCATTTATTCGTTTACTTTAGATACCAGGAGGCAGAGACCAAGAAGACTACAGTTTAAGGCCAGCGAGGCAAAAAGTTTGTGAGAAAGTTGGCTGAGGTGGAACTCATTTGTCATTCCAGCAGTGGCTGGGATGTGTTGCCATGGGATGTGATTCTCTTGCCGCCACTTCTCAAGTATCTTGAACTGCAGGCAGATACTTCCACAACCTGGCAATATAATCCCTAATCTAAAGTTTTAAATAAAACCTTCCATGTACTGTTTACTATATGTCAAACACTGTACTAAATTCCATGCATATATCGTACTTAAGCTTTGCAATACCTGTGTGCCATAGTTACACTTATTTTTATCTATTTTAAAGAAATAAAGCAGTATCAAAAGACATCAAGTGATATAAAAAGTGACAAATAATTTTAAGGCTTCCTGAGCTTTTAATCATCAAACTTTATTATCTTCCAACTGAGCATAAAATAAAAATTAAAACTATAGTAATTAAGTTAATTTTGTATTGCCATATGAACATCGACAAAACCATGAAATGAAACACAAAGCTTGCATGTTGACATTACTTGTTTTAAAACTAAAATTTCAATTGTAATAAAAAACACATTAGGAATTAGTACAGATAGAATTCCTTTTAGGGAAAAAATGGTTGCAAATTGGGGGTGAGTAGGAGGGGAATATATGAATGAAGAGAGGGATGGTGGATGAATCCAGTCATAATACTAAATATATGTTCAGGAAAATAGAACTAGGAAATTTGAGTGGACAATTGAAGTTGGGATAGAGAGGCGGAAGATGGAAAGAGTGACCATGATCATAAATTGATTATATGAATTGATAAGTTGAGTTGAAAATCCTTTGCATAACTATCTAAGCATAATTTTAAACAACAAGAAATGCTTACTGCTGCTCAAATTTACCTCTTTCACCATGTGAAATTTTAGTCCTACTTCCTGTGTCTTACACATGAGTGGTTCTAATTTTTTAAATGCACAATATTACATGCATTTCCATTGGAGTCCTCTTCTCAGAATCTTGATATCATTTAGTCAATTATCTCTTTATCCATTAGTTCCATGGATTGATTTATTTGTGTATCAAGTAATTATGAAACATACTCTATGTCTTTTTTGTTATCTTTAAGTAGTTGTACAAAGGAGTTGCCATTTAATAAAACAGTTGAATAGAATGCATCTTGATCAATATCATCCCTTTCAAAATTCTCTTCTAGCCATCCCAACTCCCCGCTTCCCTCACTTTTACTAATTTTGTAGGATATACATTGAATTTGGGGCTGAATTTGCCCCCTTTACCCTCTATGTCTTTTTGTTTTATTTGTTATTTTTTGTGTTCCTGGGGCTTGAACTCAGGGCCTGGTTACTGTCCCTAAGCTACTTTTGCTCAAGGCTAGCACTCTGCCACTTGAGCCACAGCACCATTTTCAGCTTTTTCTGAGTAATTTATTGGAGATAAGAGTCTCATGGACTTTCCTGCCTTAGCTGGCCTCAAAGAGCGATCCTCAGATCTCAGCCTCCTAAGTAGCTAGGATTACAGGTGTGAGCCACCAGTGCCCACCTTATGTCTTTTGATTCTTGTCTTGGATACTTTATTGAGTACAAGATTTGTTCTAGTGCTTATCAAATAACTCTTGTAGTTTAGGTATTGCTATCTATATGTAATAAAAGAAAAGCTAAAGTTTGGAAAGATAACTTGGTCCAAGGTTCTTCAACTTCTTTTGGATTTGAATATTTTTTTGTTTTTACAAAGTTGAAATTTTCCCTTCATATTGTACTATTTCTTCAAGGAGATTATAGTTTAACAGGTAAGATAAACATTGGAACAATTCATAAAACAAAGCCATCTGTTACAATGCTAGATTGATCATACATGAGGTAAGTTTTCAGTCAGATAATTCCACTAATATTTACAGGTGAATGAAGAAGGAAATATTTATTGGAGGAGCCAACTGTTAGATTCTCATTCGTGTCAGAATTACCTGATGAACTTTTCAAATACTGGAGCCTGTGCACCAGTCTAGATTATCTGATTCAATTGATCTGAAGTGAGTCATCAACATAATTATAAATTGTTTATTCTAAGATAATTATGGATACAATTTCAGCTATAAGAAATAATTGAATGAGAGCATCTCAGTTTCTTCAGGGCAACATCTTGCATGACTTATGCCATATTTTTCTTCACTTATCACACTCAATTGTTCCAGCACAATTTGTGGAAAATATTATTTTTCATTCACTGAATTGCTTTTGTATATTTGTCAAAATCAGCTTGGCATTTTTATGGTTCTATTTATAAATTGTCTGTATTTATTACATTGATCTATATTTCTATGCCTTTGTCAGTACCTGACTGACTTGATTATTATAGTTACAGAATAAATCATTGAATAAAGTAGAATGATCATGCTAAACTTATTCTAATTTTTCAAAATTTATAAATCTATACTACTCCATTTACATTCCACTTAAATTATAGAATAACTTTGCATATATCTATAAAATCTTGCTGATAGTTTGACATGAACTCCATTAAAACTATATGTGAATTTGATAAAGAGTAAGTATTATATCAAATCTTCTAATCTATTAACAAAGTGTATATCTTATTAATTTATTTCTATAATCACTTCGAAATTTTAGTGTAGAAATTTTGCATATTTTTTTAGATTTACAAATGTTTAATATCCTAGAGAAAACATAAATATATTTTAAATTTTGCTTTCTACATATACAATGATAGTATATAAAAAGATAATTGTTGAATTTTGTTGAATTTCTGCCTTCTAACTTTTGCTAAACTCACTTGGTAGTTCTATATAGTTTATTTAACAGAATCCTTGAGGTAGTGTGTGGAGCACCATGCCATCTGTAACTAGAGATCATCTTTATCTTTCCTTTCTAATTTGTTTCCTCTCACTTTTCCCATTTTATTTTTCCCTTGTTCTATTTTTTTCATAGTTTTTTTCTATTCCACTGACATCCACTGTTGTGTTCAATAAACACTAAGACTGGACATTCTTAACTTTGTTTCAAATTTGAAGGGAAAGTATCAGTCCATCACCATTAAATATCATATTTAATATAGTCTCTTTGTAGATGTTTATCAATTTAAGGATTTATCTCTTTCCTGTTACTTTCTTGGAGTTTTTGAAATAAAGGTTGCTTGATATTTCTCAAATGATTTTTCTACATCAACTGATGTAATACCTTTGATAGCTGAATTATTTGAGTCCCAACTGCCACAATGAATTAGTATACACCCCAGACTCCACAGATGCTAAAAATACTTGCATGTTCATGCTCCATGATCTGGTTCAATGGCTGCATATAACAATGCATCAAATACTGGAGCCACCCTCTCTATAGATCTGTCTGTGCCATGACTCCTGGAAGCCATAGTGTCTCTTTCACACCCACTGTCCAGACATGAACTTTACTTCCATTGGAAGACAGTACATGCCTATACCACAAAGCCCCTGAGATTGTTTTTACATATTCGCTGGATCTCCAATTGCCCCACAAGTTCCCACATCATATACACTGTAACCAACTGAACAAAGAGGATGCATACATCTTAATCACAGGTGCTACATTTCTCTGGATCACAGAGACATAGTTCCTCCACCTATGTCTATGTTTCAGACTCCAGCTTCCATAGATGCCATGCATCAGATTATCACAGTGCCACTGATACTGTATGACTGAAAATGGAACCTGACACTAAGAGTGATCCCTTTATCTATGGTTTCCTTAATGGGAGAACAGAAGATTGGAAGGACTCAGTAGCTTTCAATAATGAAGCCCCCCAACTAGTCATTTCTGCCACTGTAGACAACCATAGATTTGGCCACTGAGTACCCTTGTTCTCCTTGTCAACAGCCCAAATCAACTAACAGAGCTGCACAGTTTCTCATTGCTGCATTATCAAGGGAACCATAACAAACATACCATGTGCAGTTGGTGCCCTCATACCCACCTGTAGGAAAAGACCTTTCACCATTTAAACTAGTGTATAAAGTTTGAAAAAAGTGACTACTTCATGAAATGTTCAGACATCAATGTAAGACAAAAATAAAATAGAAAGCATAATACCACTGAAATAACAAAATAATTTTTATGTAATGATCCTAAAAGGAAAGGAGTTATACATCTGATAAAGAATTCAAAATAATTTATTAAAGAATGCTCTTTAAATGGGCACCAGTGGTTCATGCTTATATTCCTAGCTACTCAGGAGGCTGAGATCTGAAGATCGTGGTTCAAAGTCAGCCCAAGCAGGAAAGCCTGTGAGACTCTTATCTCCAATTAGCCACCACAAAATTGGAAGTGGTGCTGTGGCTCAACATGGTAGAGTGCTAGCCTTGAGCAGAAAAAGTTCAGGGATAGTGCCCAGGCCCTGAGTTCAAGCCTCACCACTGACAAACAAACAAACAAACTAAAAAGCTCATTAAATTTCAAGAGAAATCAGTGAAACAACTAATAAAAATCACAAAGATAATACACAAAATGAGAAGAAAAGTTTAACAAAAATATTGAAATCATTTTGAAAACAACAACAGAAATTCTTGAGCTGTTAAATACAATGATTTGGTCAAGAATTCCAAGATTCCTGGAAAGAATGTGTGAATTCAAGTATATTTAAAAATATACAGGAGAAACAAGAATGATAGAAATGCAGAATACACCCAGAATTTGTGGAACAAAAAATGGGGAAATATTGCTTTTATGTGCTGGTACAACGCTGGTACTTCAATCTTCCTTAGCTTTTTTACGCAAGGCTAGTGCTCTACCACTTGAGCCATGCCTTCACTTCCTGAGGGTGGGAATATTTGAGTTATAGAAGTTTAGAAGGAAGAGAGAGAGAAGGACAGAATGCTCATTTGAGGAATAATGGCTGAAAATTTACTAAATCTGGGGAACAATACAATAATCTCTACAAGAATGTAACAGTGTATATAATCAAGTTCTTGAAAATCTTGAAAGCAGAAAGAGAAAAATAGTTAAACATAGCTGGGCACCAGTAGCTCATGCAATTCAGGAGGCTGAGTTCTGAGGATCAAGGTTGGAAGCTTGCCCAGGCAGGAAAGTCTGTGTGATTTTTGTCTTCAATAAACTACCAAAAAGCCAAAAGTGGAATTGTGGTTCAAGCGGTAAAAAGCACAGGCCCTAAGTTCAAACCCCAGGACCAGCATCACCGTCCCCCCAAAAGAAAAGTTGAACATATGCAAGAGAACTATCATGAAGCCATCAGGAACTCTGCAGGTAGAATGAATGGGATGATTAATCTGAGTGATGAAAGAATAAAAACCACTGCCAATCAAAAATCTTTCACCCAGGAAAGCTCTACAATAGTCACATACAAAGAAGCACAAAATAGGAAGGTGATTGCCAAAGGTGAGGTAGGAGAAAGGGAGATTATTGGATATGAATAAAATTTCAATTATATAAGTGGTAGTGAAGAAACATAATGACCAATTACTTCAATGAACCAAAAGAAACTTTGTAGATTTCATAAGAATCTTATTTCCTGCACTGATGACATATCAATCACTTAAAGGGATTTTCATGTCATCTAGATCAAAGACCCTAAAGATAAAGAGGTTTTCACCTCAACAAAACTAAATAATCCTGAGGGATACTTATTGATAAAACATCTTTACTAGATGTGCCCCAATCTTGACAGATATAGATCTCATTGTACATTTACTGTTCAAGAAGATGCTACATAAACAATTATTAATTGATGTCATGGGATTTTAAGAAAATATCTCTAAATAAGGAACCTCTGTATAGAACCTCTGTCATAGAACCTGAATGTATCTCTTTCCACCACCAAGACCAGACACAGCTCTGAGCTAATGTGATAACTGTGAAGCATTATTCAATGTGTGTGTCTATGTGTGTGTAAGAAAGTGGGAAAAACATAGATGAATTTTCATCATTGAGCAACTATATTAAAAAGAAAGACCATGTGAACTGGGACTTTCAAAGTCTTACTTTTCTATACCTTGTATGCATAAAGATACTCTTCCTTATTTTTTGGAAGCTGGATATACTTTGAATTAGATAAAGGGTGAATATGCAGAAAGGAAAATAGTTTAAAAGGTTATAAAACTATAGAAAAGCCAGGTGCTGGTGGCTCAGGCCTATAATCCTTAGCTACTCAAGAGGCTGAGATTTGAGGATCAGTTTGAAGGCAGCCCAGGCAGGAAAGTTCCTTAGACTCCTATCTCCACTTACCTTAAGTGGAGATGTGGTTCAAGTGGTAAGCACCAGCTTTGCACCATAAAATTAAGGGACAGCACCTGGGCCCTCTGTTAAAGCCCCACTACTGTCCCTACCACAAACAATGTGCAGAGAAACAATGAAGATACACACTGCACTTAGGCTATGGCAGTTGGGCTGGAGAGAGGATAGGATATGTTTATGAAACTTTTGTAGGGAAGGTAATGGTAGAATTCTGTGATTCAAAAATATGTATAAGAATAGAGAAATGGAAATGAGTTTCATGTGTCTAGTATACTAAAGGAACAGATGGAAGGAGAGAATACAAAACTTTCATACGTGGTTTATGACTATAATCTTAGCTACTCAGGAAGCTGAAATCTGAGAATCACAGTTCAAAGCCAGCCTGAGCAGGAAAGTCAGTGAGAATCTTATCTCTAATAAAAACTATTTTAAAAAAAGCAAGAAGTGGAGCAGTGGTTCAAATGGTAGAGCATCAGTCTTGAGCAAAAAAGAACTTTAGAGACAGTGCCCAAGCAATGAATTCAAGCCCCAGGATAGGCACACATCAAAAGCAAAACAACAACAAACATTGCCTTTTAGGGACCTTTGAGTTCCAAACCATAAAAGAGGTTAGGATGAAAGTATAGCAGAAGTAGTTGTTTCTTTGAGGATTTGTTGTTGGAGGATTTAATTTTTTGAGTTCCTACCATATTTTAGATATGAGACCCTTGTCTGTTGTATGGCTAGTGAAGATCTTCTCCCAATCCATGGGCATTCTATTGATCTTGCTAGCTATGTCCTTTGCCATGCAGACAAACAATCCTGTTTGTCCAACCTTTCTTTGATTGGTTGTGTTTCTGGGTCTCTTTTAAGAAAATCTTGGCCTGTGCCAAGGAGACCTGAGGTTTCTCCTATTCCTTCCTGTAATGTTTTCAGGGTGTCTGCTTTGACTCCGAGGTCTTTGATCCATTTGGAGTTGATTCTGGTGCAGGGTGATATATAAGGATCTAGCTTTTATTTTCTACAGGTAATTAACCAATTTTGCCAGCACCATTTACTGAAGAGGCTGTCTTTCTTCCATTATATTTTTTTAGCTCCCTTATTGAAGATTACGTGGCTATAGGTCTGTGGGTTCATTTTTGGGTTTTCAATTCTATTCCATTGGTCCTGAGGTCCGTTCTTGTGCCAGTACCAAGCTATTTTGGTTACTATGGCTTTGGAGTAGAGTTTGAAATTTGGTATTGATATTCCTCCAGTGCTGTTCTTTCTGTTAAGGATCATTTTTGCTATTCGGGGTCTATTGTTCCATATAAATTTTTGAATTGCCTCTTCTATTTCCTTGAAGAATGAGGATGGAATATTGATAGGTATTGCATTGATTTGTAGATAACCTTGGGAAGTATTGCCAAATTCCCCAACAACAAATCCTCAAAGAATCACTGCCCAATAAATAAGTGGGCTAAAGACTTAAAGAGAAACTTCTCTGAAGAGGAAATAAGAATGGCCAATAGACACACGAAGATATGCTCAACCTCTCTAGCCATAAAGAAATGCAAATCAAAACAACATTGATATTCCACCTCATCCCGGTTAGAATGGCTATAATCAAGAATTCTAATAACAACAGATGCTGGAGGGGATGTGGACAGAAGGGAACCTTACTGCATTGTTGGTGAGAGTGTAAACTTGTCCAACCACTTTGGAAAGTAGTATATTATTCTTTTTTTTTGCTTTGTTTTGTTTTTTTTTTAATCGGTCGTGGGGCTTGAACTCTGGGCCTGGGTGCTGTCCCTCAGCTCTTCAGCTCAAGGCTAGTGCTCTGCCACTTGAGCCACAACGCCACTTCCTCACTTTGGAAAGTAGTATGGAGGTTCCTCAAAAGGCTCCACATAGAGCTCCCCTATGACCCAGAAATCCCACTTTGGGGCATTTACCCAAATGATCACAAAAAAGACCATACTAAAGCTACCAGCACAACTATGTTTATCGCAGCATTATTTACCATAGCTAAGATATGGAACCAACCCAGATGCCCCTCAGTAGATGAATGGATCAAGAAAATTGATATATATATATGTATGTATATATATATGTATATGTATATATATACATACACACACACACACACACACACACACACACACACACACATATATATATATATATATATATATATATACACATATAACGGAATTCTATTAAGTGAAGTAAGCAAGCCCAAAAAAAAATAGGTCTCGTGGTTTCCCTTATTTGCAATGACTAGTATATATCTGGGACAAGTAGAAAAGGTCAAAAGCTATGTACATATGACTAGATAAGATGAAGTTAAGCCAAATGAACCCCAAGATAGGGACATAGTGTTTTTTTCTTTCTTGCTATTGTTTCTAACGTATTTATAAGGTACCATATGATTTTGTTGTTGCTTTGTATATTCTTCCCCCACAGTATAACCCCTGTTTTCACTGTATTTGATTTTGGTATAGTTTGGGATGGGAAGGGAAAATATATTTAAATAGGGATACAGGTTGATCCATTGCAACAATGAGATGTAGAAGACACTATGTTGAAAAATGAACTTTACAATTTGCTTGGGGGTGTGTGGGGAAGGCAGTGTAGTTGTGGACGTGGGAGGGCAGGGATGGTAGGGGAAAAACAAAGGAGGAGGCAACAATGCTTGATAAGAAATGTACTCATTATCTTGCTCATGTAACTGTAACCTCTCTGGACAGTATTTTCACAATAAAAACTTATTTTTAAAAAAGGGGACCAGTCAGAAGTTCTCTTGAAAGATACATTTGTGTATTTTTGGATGGTGTTTGGGTGGTTAAAATTCTTCTAGTATAATAACAGGGGAACACAAGATAAGTGAATAATTTTAAAAAAGAGAAATTATAACAGAAGTAATTATTTCTAAGGTGAAACTGTTTAAATTCCAGATTGGGATACTTGAGAAATGGCAAGCTGTATTTTTTTGTAAATTGGTCCTGGGGCTTGAAATCAGGGCTTTAAAATCTTGCTTGACTTTTTCTCTAAAGGCTTGTACTATATCACTTGAGCCACAGATCCACTTCTGGCTTTTCACTGGTTAATTAGATATACATGTTTCACAGACTTTTCTACCCAGGAAGGCTTTGAACTTTGATCCTCAGATTTCAGCTTCCTAAACAGCATGAACCACCCACACTAGCTGCAAGTGGTATTTTTATTGTGGCAGGTAAATGCTAAAATTCACTGCTTAAACACGGCTGCTGATTCACCATATGGTGAACAAAGTGTAAAAATAAATGAGTAAATTTGAAAATGAATGAGTAAAAGTTAGCAACTAAAGAATAAGAAACTCAATTCCTTGTGACAACAAATTAAAGTTAGCTTACCACCCGAATTTCTAGTGTAGCTCATATGTTGCTACTGCTGTCAGAGACAGGAAATTGAAGGCAAAAAGAAGCCCAGCTGCATGGCACTTGTCTAGAGGACTCAACTTGCTCATCAGGACGTACTCTGGAGACTTAATTCTGCTCTTTAGTACTCCCGGGGTATGTGTGAATTGGGTAGGAAGCAAACACAGCCAGGTAACTATTATCACACATAAGGAGAAGGCACAGTCCAAAAGATATTTTCTACCTGTGAGCTGGTATGATTAATAGGTGAACCACATTCCTTGTCAAAACTGATAGAAAAAAACTGATAGAAGTGTTAAAAGTGTGCATGTCTAATAGATTTGCCTTGATTGTGGAAAGGGTGATAGAGGAGAATCATAGTTATATGTATATTTTTCAAAATATTCTTTTTAAATTAGGAATTTTAAGGGTAAAATTTTGGAGAGTCAATAGAAGTAGGGATAATAGAAAGGGAGAGACTATGTGCTCAGGCAACCAGATAAAGTAAATTTACCGTAACAATCAGTTAAGGAGTGGATATTGCAGCAAAATTATTTCAGTCTCCAATACTAACTTGCAAAGATTGCAATGAAATCTACTCTGTTGTTAAAATGTACTATGTGTCAACTCATAGAGACACTGCCTAGGCTGAATTTCTTGCCATGCAGAGGTAAGTAACAATCCCTTTAGGTTAGTATTATTCAAGAAGGAAAAGAAAATGTGTGTGTATTATAAAACCTGACCATCCTATGTCCCACTTACAAATTGAACTGAAAAATATTTCTAGAATGTTGTAAAACTCTATATTGTTGCTGAGCAACAGTGGCTCATACCTGTAATCCTAGTTACTTAGGAGACTGAGATCTGAGGATTGCGGTTCAAAGCCAGTCCAAGCAGGAATGTCCATGAGACTCTTATCTCCAGTTAACCACTAAAAAGCCAGAAGTGAGTGGAGCTATGGTTTAAGTAATATAAGAAAAGCCCAGAGATAGTGTTCAGGCCCTGTGTTCAAGCCCCAGGACCAGCACACACACACACACGCACATCTATATTGCCTTATATATTATAAGTTCATTTTTAGAAGTTATACTTTATTTTTAAATACCTTCCTGGCTTGTTTTTTTAAAATAAAAGATTATTAAGCCATGTAATTCTGAAAGTGGGCATACAAATATCTAATCAAGCAATTGTAATTCAGGAAAGTGTCCAGCATTCATTGAAAATTTGCCTAGTAAATTAAGTTGTGTACCTAGGGACATCATGGCTGTCTCTCCTACTTTGGTGGCAAAACATTATAGGAATTTTCTATTTTGGAACTTCCATACTTGTGAAGATGTAGATTAGGCACATTGTCTGCTCACTACCACCATATGGCATCTACAGTCATCTATGGTAAATATAGAGGACTTTTCTGTGTTTGGTATTTAAGAATTTTATGTTAATTCTTTTCCCTTATATAAAGTAAAAACTGAATGAGAGATTAGTACCAGTGGTTACACCTGTAGTTTGAGCTACTCAGGATGCTGAGATTTGAGAATTGCAGTTCAAAGCCTGCCTGAGCAGACAAATTTGTAGATGTTTATCTCCAGTTAACCGGCAAAAGAAATTAAGCCATAAGTGGAAGTGTGGCTCAACAGGTAGAGTGCCAGCTTTAAGAAAAATAGCCATGTGAGAACACAAAACCCTGAGTTCAAACCCCAGTATCAGCATGCATGCACACACACACACACACACACACACACACACACACACACACACACACACACAAAATGAATGGAAGTGTTGAGTAACATGGATAAAGATCGAGTGAATGAGTAGATCAAGAAAATGTGGTATATATACAGAATGGAATTCTACTCATCCATCAGAAAGAATGATATTGTACCATTCATAAGGAAATAGAAAGACTTGGAAAAATTATATTAAGTAATCCAGACTCAAGAAACATAGGTTGCATGGTTTCCCTAATTTGTGGTAGCTAGAATATACCTATAAATCTACAAGTAAGCACACTGGATGGTAAAAGTAAAAAATACACTGGGGCATAATAAATTATACAGGTCTCAAGGCATTCACACAGAGTAAGACCAAAGGAAGATATTCTTAGGAGAGGAACACAAAGGTGAAGTTGCCATGTATATCTGATCATATAAAATATAATTGATAAAAATGAATGCCATGAAATAGAAACAATCTTTTCCTTTTGTCTTGTTTGTTACTTTATCTGTCTTGGGGAGAGTAAGAGGGCACAGAAATGCTGGGACAAAGGGTGAACAAATGCAGCAGGGATACTCACTAGACACTATGTTGAAAATGAACTATACAACTTCTGCATAGGGATGGGAGGGGAAAAGTGGGAGAGAGTGAGGGAAGGGGTGACATTGTTCAAGAAGAACGTACTCTTTATTTAACGTATATAACTGTAAACCCTCGGTATATCACCTTTACAATAACAATTAAAATGCATTAAAAAAGAAAAGAAAGGAAATACTGATACTGACCAAAGAATCAGTATCAATATTTGGATGCCTGTTTTCCACATGTACTGACTTTGGGAAAGTCTAGGGAGATTGTTCAAAACTATAAAGTCTAAGTAAATTGTGTGCCTATTGAAAAATGTGTCATTCAAATCAGTACAACTTCAGAGGTGGTAAGGACCTGTGTATAGTGGTGCATTCTTGGAATCCCAGCCTGTAATCCTAGTACTCAGGAAGCCAAGGTAAGAAGAGCAAGAGAATCATGAGTTTCAATAGAGCCAGGGAACAAAGTAAAACTCTGTTTCAAAATCCTATCAAATAAAGGAGCAAATAACCTAGTAAGGAGGCAGCAAGTTCTGAAACCATGTATAGAGATCATCAAAAAGATTTATCTGCCTAGATGGACTTTCAAGGCGTATCAAATTTCCCCCTAACAGCTTATTTGAAAAGTGACATCAGAGCACACCTTTGCTAAATCACCAAAGCTAAAACCCAAGTCACATTGCTACTTGGTAAAATGTCCTCCAGGAACAGAAAATTTAAACATTTTCTAGTCATTTTTTGTGAATCTATAGACTAGAGTACAAGACTTCAGAAAAAGTTGGAAGTGGAGCTGTGGCCCAAGTGGTAGAGCACCAACCTTCAGCAAAAACACTAATCTAGAATGTAAGACCCTGATTTTAAGCCCTAGTACCAGCGCACGCACACACGCGCGCGCACACACACACACACACACACATATTCAAGAATAAATGTCCAGTAGCTTTTAAAATGCTAAATTACAATGATATTTTATGTAATGTACTTTTTTGGGGGAGGGATCCGGTCGTGGGCTTGAACTCTGAGCCTAGGTGCTGTCCCTCAGCTCTTCAGCTGAAGGCTAGCGCTCTACCACTTGAGCCACAACACCACTTCCAGCTTTTTTCTTTTTGCTTATGTGGTGCTGAGGAATTGAACCCAGGGCCTCATGCATGCAAGGCAAGCTCTACCTCCGAGCCACCTTCCCAGCCCTGTAATGCACTTTCTTAACGTGTAAATTAAATGTAAGTCTGAGAGGTCAGTACTATCATATATTCACTGTCTATTTCCTTGCACTAGTCCTTATAGTTGATTTTATTGATTTTCATTGTTTAGGTGACTAGTGTGTGTGTATGTGCCATCATATTATTGGTCCTATGCCAGAGGCACAGCTCAAGTGGTAGAGTGCCTGCCTAACAAGTATAAGGTCTTGAATTAGATCCCCAGTGCTGCTGGGAAAAAATGTTTTTCTTCCGAAGATAAAAGATTGCTATTTTTCTTGTTCAGTATTAAATCCTCAGTTCCCAGAATGATTCTTGCAAAAACTAGGCACCTAATAAATATTTTTTTCAGTGAATGAAATAGCGAAATAGGAAATTTTCCTGGCAGAAAACTAAGATTAAGGTAGGAGTTATTTTGTTTTTTTTTTAAAACATGATAGGCAATTAGATATCCTTGTTCTTATATCAGAACCAAAAAATAAAGATAGAGGAGGAAGAGACTGAATCTCAGCTGAGAGTACAGTCTGTACTGAGCCAAGGAAAGATGGGAGAAAATAGATATATAGTAACAAATTGGGTTTGGGAAAGGAAAGGAAAGGCTTTTCTTTGTAGTTAGGAGACAAAGAAGAAAGACTGTGTATGGGAAGAAAGGAACACCAACATTTTTTTCTTTTGTGTATATTTTTTATTGTAAAGATACTGTACAGAGGGGTTAAGTTACATGAGTAAGGTAACGAGTTTCCTATCAAGCATTGTTGCCTCCTCCTTGTACACTTGTTACAATGGGTCAACCTGCATCCTAATTTCAGCATTTTGTAATTTCCCTTCCCCTGCCCAAATTAGAAATATGTATGTATACAAGATGCAAGGCACCAGAATAAAATACAGTGAAAACTGGGGTTATACCATGGAGGAAGAACATACAAAAGAAACAAAAAAAATCACATAGTACATTATAAATACACAAACAGCAGCAAGAAAGATAAAACCTCTTGGGTCCATATCTTGGGGTTCATTTCACTTAGAATCATCTTATGTGGTCATATGTACATAGCTTTTGAAGTTTTCTGCTTGTCCCAGACAAACCAACATTTATTGAATGAATATTTGTATCAGGCTTTGGCTTTGCTATTTTTGTTTATATTAGTTTAATACTCTCTCTCTCTCTCTCTCTCCTTCTCACCACACACTCACACACACACACACACACACACACACACACACACATCTCATCCTGTACATAAAAAACAAGACCCTTCTATCTGCTGCCTGCAGGAGTCACATCTAGCCCGTAAAAACAAACACATTTTTAATGTTAAAGGCTGGAACAAAATCTACCAAGCAAACGGCCCCATAAACAGGCGGGAGTTGCAATCCTAATATCAGATAAAATAGACTTCAAATTAAAATTCGTGAGAAGAGATAAAGAAGGTCGCTACATACTAATTAAAGGATCTCTCCTTCGGGAGGATATTACAATTCTAAATATCTATTCGCCAAACAATGGAGCACCCAAATTTATCAAAGAAACACTACTTTCCCTCAAATCCCATATAGATCCAAAGACATTAATTGTTGGGGATTCTAACACACCACTCTCCCAACAAAAAAATCAACTCGGCAAAAACTCAACAGAGAAACCGCAGATCTAAACAGCTGCATAGATCAACTAGACTAACAGACATCTACCGAACATTTCACCCAGCAGCATCAGAATACACGTTTTTCTCAGCAGCACAGGAACGTTTTCTAAAATAGACCACATTTTAGGCCACAAAGCAAACTTGTCTAAATTCAGAAACATTGAAGTTATACCTTGCATCCTCTCTGACCACAAGGGAATAAAATTAGAACTCAATACCAAAAGCCACCAAAGAAAGTCTGGCATCACATGGAGGATGAGCATTTCTTAGAGACAAAGTCTTGCTATGTTGCCTTCTATATAGCCTAGGCTCACCTTGTAATATCTATGTATCCTATGCTGGTCTTGAGCTCATAGTTCTCTAGTTGACATCTCTCAAGTGCTAAAATTATAAGCAAATATCATCCTATTGGACTTCTGACCATTATTTTTAAATCCTGAAAGATCTATGGGATTTAAATAATAGATATACAAGTCATAAATGTTTGAAACAGGATATGAATTCAATTATACAAGATTCCAAACTCCATGACTTTTCCAATACATATATTACACCTCACATACAGATAAATATATAGGAAGGTAAGCAAATTTCCTCTGTGAATCTGTCCTTTGTTGAGGATGGGGAAGCAAGATGGTGAAGGATTTAGGGTGATATAGACCACGTACAGCAGCAAGTGCTGCCCTCGAAGGCTGTAAATAAAGACCCAGAGAATGAATTCAGGAAAAATGCATTCTACACAAACTCAAAGAAGGTCTTACGATAAAAATTCAACGTAGTTTAATTCCTGTGTTTCTTGACTTAAAACAGTGTAGAAACTGCCTGGCTAGCCAGAATTAACCAAAGCGTATTGCCAAGCTGTTTTATAGTTGTGCTGTACTAATTTCAACAATTCAATCAGCTCTGATCAGCAATAAAATAGGTAGGTAGTTACACACCACTGGCAAAAGTAGTAAGTGCAAAAGTAATAAGGAGATAGACAAGGAAGGAGCACAGGGATACCAGTAAACACAGCTGAACAAAGGGAATATAGAGAGTGGGGGCTATTATTTTGAAGAAATAGATGACTATATGCCAAGCATTTAGCAAGTATTGTCCCTACTTCTCCAGAAAATTCCATTGGTAGAAAAATTTAAAAGCCAAAAAAAACCCAAATGTTTCATAGGTAAAATGACATAGTTGTTTACTTGTGGACTCTTTGCAGACCATACTATTTGGCCTCATCACTTGGGCTGATTTCCTATTCTTCAGTCAATTAATTTCCCTTTTTAAAGCTCAGTTTAGAGATAGACTTTTCAATATATGTGACATAATCTTCTAGTGAGTGATAAAATCAATGTTAAAAATATAAACTTTAGCTGGGCCCTGGTGGCTTAGGCCTGTATTCCTAATAACTCAGGAGGGTTTTTTTAATTGTGAAAATACTGTACAGAGGGGTTATAATTACATGAGCAAGGTAATGAATACATTTCTTATCAAGCATTGTAGCCCCCTCCTTTGATTCCCCTCCCCATCCCTTCCCATCCTTCCCTTCATAGAACGTGTTCGGTAGTGAGCTTTCTCTTTCAATTTCATTGAAGACTTGGAGGAGTATTGGTGTGAGCTCTGCTTTGAAGGCCTTGTAGAATTCTGCTGTAAAACCATCTGGTCATGGGCTTTTCTTAGATGGGAGGTCTCTTATTGCTGTTGCTGTTTCTATTTCATTGCTTGATATGGGCCTATTAAGACGGTTTAACTCATCTTGGTTTAGTTTGAGCATGTCAATATTTGCTAGGAAAAGGTCCATTTCTGCCAAGTTCTCAAACTTATTAGCATAAGGTTTTGAGAAGTATTCCCTTATAATGTTCTGAATCTTGGTTGTTTCTGTGGTGATGTCTATTCTCATCTCTGAGTTTATTTATTTGGGTGTGTTCTCTTCTTTTTCTGATAAGATTTGCTAAGAGTCTGTCAATTTTGTTAATTTTTTCCAAGAACCAAATCTTTGTTTTGTTGATTCTTTCTATATTTTTTGGGGGATTCTAATTCATTTAATTCTGATTTAATTTTAATTATTTCTTTCCATCTACTGGATTGGGGTTTATCTTGCTGCTCTTTTTCAAGGAGGCTCAGCTGTCTCATTAAATTGTTGGTTTCAGATCTCTCCAACTTATTGATGTAGGAACTGAGAGCTATAAACTTGCCCCTGAGTACTGCCTTTGCTGTGTCCCAGAAGAGCTGGTAATTTGTGTGTTCATTTTTTGTTGAATATCATGAACATTTGAATTTCCTTTCTAATCTTTTCCATGACCCACTGGTGATTCAGCAGTGTGTTGTTCATCCTCCATGTGTTACAGGACTTTCTTTGGTGGCTTTTGGTGTTGAGTTCTAATTTTATTCCCTTGTGGTTTGAGAGAATGCAAGGTATAACTTCAATGTTTCTGAATTTGGACAAGTTTGCTTTGTGGCCTAAATTGTGATCTATTTTAGAAAATGTTCCATGTGCTTCTGAGAAAAACGTGTATTCTGATGCTGCTGGGTGAAAAGTTCCGTAGATGTCTGTTAAATCTAGTTGAGCTATGCAGTTGTTTAGCTCTGCGGTTTCTCTGTTGAGTTTTTGCCGAGTTGATCTATCTAGTGGGGAAAGTGGTGTGTTAATGTCCCCAACAATTAATGTCTCTGGATCTACGTGGGATTTGAGAGAAAGTAGTGTTTCGTTGATAAATTTGGGTGCTCCGTTGTCTGGTGAATAAATATTTAGAATTGTAATATCCTCCTGAAGGAGAGATCCCTTAATTAGTATGTAGTGACCTTTATCTCTTCTCATGAATTTTAATTTGAAGTCTATTTTATCTAATATTAGGATTGCAACTCCTGCCTGATTATGCTTGGTAGATTTTGTTCCAACCTTTCACTTTCAAAATGTGTTTGTTTTTATGGGCAAGATGTGACTCCTGAAGGCAACAGATAGAAGGATCTTGCTTTTTAATCCAACTAGACAGTCTATGTCGCTTAATTGATGAATTAAGTCTGTAATGTTGAGAAATAGGACTGAGAGGTAGTTGGGAGCTCCTGCCATTTTATCCACCTTCTTGGGGACTACAGCAACTGGGTTCTTCCTATGGTTCTTGGATTCTGAGTTTGGGTGCGGTTTCTTGGCTTTTATTGTGGTCCTGTTGGTTTTCTATATGTAGGACATCTTTAAGAATCTTCTGTAGGGCTGATTTGGTGGAGATATATTGTTTCAATTTTTCTTTGCTATGGAAAGTTTTTATTTGACCTTCAGTTATGAAGGAGAGTTTAGCTGGGTACAGTATTCTTGGTTGGTAGTTGTTTGTCTTTAGGGTATGGCATACATCATTCCAGGCTCTTCTTGCTTTGATGTTTCTGCTGAGAAATCTGAGGTGATTCTAATTGGTTTCCCTTTATAGGTGATTGACCTTTTCTCCTTGACAGCTTTAAGGATCTTTTCCTTGTTCTGAATTGATCCTGTGTGGATTATAACGTGACGATGGGATGTCCTGTTCTGGTCTGGTCTATTTGGGGTTCTAAAAGCTTCTTGTACCTGAATAGGCCTATCATTTTGCATGTTTGGGAAGTTCTCTGCTAGGATCCTGTTAAACAAATTTCCTAGACCATTAACTTCTGTCTCTAGGTGCTCCTCTACACCCATTATCCTCAAATTAGGCCTTCTGATGGTGTCTTTCAAGTGTTGAATAGATCTATCATATTTCTTGGATTTGTCTTGGATGGTTGTATGTTCTTTCTCTATAATATCTAGGCTGTCTTCAATTCCTGAAATTCGATCTCCTGCATGGTCTAACCTACTATCAAGACTTTCTACTTTGTTTTTTATTTCTTTTCCTTCTAGTTGGTCTGCTTTGATGGCTTCAAATTCTTTGTTGGAGCTTTGTTTTAGAACTTGTATGAACTTCTTTACTTCCTTAATTTGGTGTTCCGTGTTTATTCTCAAATCACTTAGTTGATTGGTTATGGTTTCCTTGGACTCCCATTCCTTCTGTTGGGTTCCATTCAGTATTCCCTTTATAGTCTCCCTGACTTCTTTCAGCTCTCTGTTTATGGAGGGTTTTTTTTTGAGATCTGAGGATTGTGGTTCAAAGTCACACTGGGCAAGAAAGTCTGTGAGACTCTTAACTCCAATTGATCACCCAAAAACCTTCAAGTAGAGCTGTGGCTCAAGTGGTAGAGCTCTAGCCTTGAGCACAAAAGTTCAGGGACAACACTAAGGCCTTCAGTTCAAGCCCCAGGACTCACACACACATGTGTATAAACTTTTAATAAGTAGGGCTGGGAAGGTGGCTCAGTGGTAGAGCGCTTGCCTTGCATGCCTGAGGCCCTAGATTCGATTCCTCAGCACCACATAAGGAAAAAGAAAAAAGCTGGAAGTGGTGCTGTGGCTCAAGTGGTAGTGCGCTAGCCTTGAGCTGAAGAGCTGAGGGACAACGCCCAGGCCTAGAGTTCAGACCCCACAACCGGACCCCCCCAAAAAAATACCTTTTAATAAGTAATATTTTACTATAATTAAATATTGAGACACTATACATCAAATAAAGAAAATAGAAACATTTATACATGTATATCCACAGATAAAGGACAATAAGCACAAAATTAAAAAATCATAGGTAGATCAGGAAAGAAAAGATCAGAGAATATTATAAAATCTATAAATAAGATCCACAAATGTTTTTTCCAAGTCTTTCCATTTCCTAATAAATGGGGCTTTGTCTCATATATACTGAGGGGCATCTGGGTTGGTTCTATATTTTAGCTATGGCGAATAATGCTGCAATATTAAGTGAAGTAAGAGAACCCAAGAAATATAGGCCCCATGGTTTCCCTAATTTTCAATAATTGGTATACATCTAGGATAATCTTATCAAATGAGCAGAAAAGTTCAAAAGCTATGTACATATGACTATATAAGATGATGCTAAGTGAGATGAGCATAATAGCTCAATAGCTATGTACATATAACCATATAAGATGATGCTATGTGAAATGAACTCCAAATCATGGTTACAAGTGGTTTTTCTTTGTTGTTGTTCTTAATGTACTATGTGATTTCTTTTTTCTTTTGTGTTTCCTCCCCTATGGTTTATACCCTGTTGTCACTGTATTTGATTTTGGTGCCCTGGGTATTATATATACCCAGGGAAGGGAAGGGGAGCAACAAAATGGTAAGACAAAGGACAAAGGGGGAACCTATGCAACAGCAATACTTGCAAGACAGTATGTTGAAAATGATCTGTACAACTTGGGGGGGGGGTGGGGGAGAAAAAAAGGGAGAAAAATGAGGGAGGGGTCACAAGTTAGACAAGAAATGCACTCACTACCTTACTTATGTAACTATAATCCCTCTGTACATAACCTTGACAATAAAATTAAAATTAAAAAAAGATGTTGCTAAATGAAGTGAACCACAAGATATAGACACAAGAGGTTTTACTTTGTCATTGTTGTTTTTAATGTACTATGTGATTTTTTTGTTTTATTATGTGTTCTTCCCCCTGTAGTATATCCCCTGTTGCCACTGTATTCGATTTTGACACATTTCATCTTGTATATACATCTACCTAATTTGGGGAGGGAAAGGGGAATAACAAAATGGTGAAACAAGCACACAGGATGATCCAATGCAACAATGATACTCACAAGACACTATGTTAGAAACAAACTTTACAATTGCTGGGGGGAGAAGAATGAGGGAGATGGGGGAGGGAAGGGATAGGAGACAAACAGGAGGAGCAACAATGATCAACAACAAATGAACTCATTACCTTACTCATGTAACTCTACCCCCTCTTTACAATAAAATAATTTTTTTAAAAAAGAACTACAAATGGTCGTTTCATTAAATTAAAGCTTTCAGAAGCTTCCTGATTCTTGACTTTCAAATTAGTTTTTTTCTGTGACAAAGTCTCACTACATAGCCCAGATTACCCACAAACTTGCAGTTCTCCTGCCTCAGCTTCCTTGGTGTTTGTATTACTAGCAGTTAAATTGTTATTTTTTGTGTGTGTGTTGAATTAGACAGTTACTTTCATTATTTTATCATTCATAAAAGGGTCAACAAACTTCTATTGACATATATATTTAGATAATCATATAAATTTTGTTTCTACTTGCAAGTGGTGGTGAAGCAACTCATTACTTTCTGCAATGAATACAGGCTATTTTTTAAAGAAATATATACTAGTGGGATAGGGAAGAAAAACTGGGAGAGAGCAAGGGAAGGGGTGACATTGTTTAGAATGAAATGTACTCTTTCCTGCCTAATAACACACTTTTTAAAAGAAATATTTATGAGAACATGTCATTGGAATGTAGGTCAATATTAGAATGCTTGCCTATAATGTCTGAGACTCAGATCCATCTCAGTACTGAAAATAAAATCCTTATAAGTCTGAAATTTCTATATATATATTTTTTTTTGTTAAAGACTAAGTAATAGGATGAGAGAGAATCAGAAAAAAGAGAATAGTGAACTCATAAACTATATTTAATCCTTCTAATGCTTTGATTCCAAAAATGGCCTTTGTGGTAGCTTTTACATAAAATGTAAATAATTTAATAAAACAAACATAAATATGTCATTAATGAGTACTTTCTCACCTTAACCCCCCAAACATAACTTTTTCTGGCACCAGTATTTTGAACTTAGAATCTTACCTCAAACTTGATCAAGTTGCCCGCTCATAGCTGTCCACTTGAGCCATGCCTCTTTCTTGGCTGGTTATTTCTGAGATGGTCTTTCCTGGACTTTCCTATATGAGCTTGCTTCAAACCAAGACTCTTTAGGTCTCAGCCTCCTGAATAGCGAGGATTACAGGTATGGGCCATTAGTGGTAAACTTCAAAAGGTAATTTTTAACAAACAGAAAGGACAGAGGATCCTAAAGTCAAGAACTAGCAATTATTAAATTTTTTTTGTGATTTACTTCATCTTTTTTAAAATAAAGAAAAAATACCAAGTAAAACTTAAATCTATTGGGACCACTGGCTCATGCCTGTAACCCTAGATTCTCAGGAGGTTGAGATTTGAGGACTGCAGTTTGAAGCCAAGCCCTGGAGTCTGTGAGACTCTTATTATCAATTAAGCACCAAAAAACCTTGAAGTAGAGTTATGGCTCAAGTAGTAAAACACTAGTCTTGAGCAAAAATGCCCAGGGACAACACCCAGGCCCAGACTTCATGCCCAGGGGCTCACATATGCACACACACACACACACACACACACACACACACCTTAAGTCTCCTTTGACAGCTTTCACTTCTTCATTTGTTCACCCATCCCAATACATAGCCCTAAAAAATAATTTCCTGAAATCTAGATTTCATGGATTTACCTCATGTTCATTTTTATATTTTCCCATATATAAGTAACTATATGAATAATATAAATTTCATTGTTATAATTTTAGCTTATGCAAATATGATTTGACTCTATCATTTGACAACTTTACATTTAATCATTATGTATTTAAGAGCAATCCATACTCAGTTATGTGCATCTAATTCACTCCCTGTTGTATAAATATCTACATTTTATTATTGCTATCATTTTATTGGACATTTAGATGGCAGTTTCTCACTATTGCAAAAATGCTGCATTAAGCAGTCTTTGATAGGTTTCGGGCCATAATATGAAAATGGTAGTATCTCTTATTTTAATTTACCTGATCACTAGTGAGATTGAACATCTTTTTGTATATTTTCCACTTTTTTACTCTGATATGATTTATTTAATCATAAGTATCGCTCACTTATTCTGTGAACATTGTGTTTTTAGTTATTTGCTTATAAAGAGAGGAAAGTCTATAGGTATATAAAGCTTGTGTGCTTTGTTTCTATATGAGCTTTGGGTGACTGGGGTAGTAAGTAAAGCTGGTTGAAATATCTGAGGGACCAGGATTCTGTTGTTCATCCAATAATACAAAAGATATAGACAAATACCTTTGTACAAAGAAGAACAGTTACAAGATGGGGTATTGCTCATTGTGATACTTAAATTGGTTCAGTGAGTACTTTTGGGGGAGGTCTGCTCAGCCACAAATACAATGTCTTCCATTTTCTCCAGAAATTGTCCTTTTTACCTCACCTCAGTTAGAATGGCCATTATCACGAAAACAAATTATAATAGATACTGATGAGGGTGCAGCTAAAATGGAACACTAATAGACTATTGGTGAGAATGTAAACTTGCTCAAGTACTCTGCAAAGCAGTATGGAGGCTCCTAAAAAATGGAACAGAACTAACTTTGACGCAGCAATTCCACTCTGGGGCATTTATCCAAAAGATTACAAACCAAGATACAGTAAAGCCATGAGCACAACCATGTTCATTGCAGTACTATTCACTATAGCCGTAGTATGGAATCAGCCCAGATTCCCCTCAATGGATGAATAGATCAAGAAATTGTGGTATATATACACAATGGAATTTTACCCATCCATTAGAAAGAATAATATTGTACCATTTGTGAAGAAATATGAAGAAAAAATTGTTAAACAAATTAAGTAAGGCCCAGAGAGACAAAGAAAAGATGCATGTTTTCCCTTATATGTGAATGCTATATTTAGCTTACAAACATAAATAAATATGTTGGGTGGTATGCAATTGTATATAAATGCATTCACTGAAATATGATTGATTCAAAGGAGAACTCAAATGGTGTAACTTTTTAGAAAGGCAAAGGCAAAGTTCAACAAAATAAACACCAGGAGGCAGGTATTCAAAACGGGTGGGGGTCAAGGGGAAAGAGGTAGATGAATGAAGAGGAAAAGAGGGGGTGAATGCTGTCAAGAATTCAATGTATATCCTACAAAATTAAGAAGAGCAGAGAAGCCGGGCGCTGGTGGCTCACGCCTGTAATCCTAGCTACTCAGGAGGCTGAGATCTGAGGATCTCGGTTCAAAGCCAGCCCGGGCAAGAGAGACCGTGAGACTCCTATTTCCAATAAACCACCAGGAAACCGGAAGTGGCGCTGCAGCTCAAGTGGTAGAGTGCTCGCCTTGAGCTGAAGAGCTGAGGGACAGCGCCCAAGCCCAGAGTTCAAGCCCCACAACCGACTAAAAAAAAAAAAAAAAAAGAAGAACAGAGAAGTGGTGGGGAGGGGAGGAGTGAGTAAGAATACTGAAAGGGGTGGCATTAATCAAGATACATTGTATTCATAAGCTGCTTTGTTAAATGGCAAGTCTTTTGTACAACTACTTAAAGGTGATTAAAAAAACTATAGTTAGAGGGCTGGGAAGGTGGCTCAGTGGTAGAGCGCTTGCCTTGCATGCATGAGGCCTTGGGTTCGATTCCTCAGCACCACATAAGCAAAAAGAAAAAAGCCAGAAGTGGCGCTGTGGCTCAAGTGGTAGAGCACTAGCTTTGAGCTGAAGAGCTGAGGGACAGCGCCCAGGCCCAGAGTTCAGGCTCCATGACTGGACCCCCCAAAAAATAAAAAAAATTATAGTTAGAATGAAAAGATAACCAAGATAGGTTTCCTTATGTGACTATACCTGTAACATGAAAACTTGTGACTTTTCCAGAGCAATATTATGCACACACACACACATATGTATGTATGTATATATATAAATACACAGAATAAAAAATGGGGTTTCCTATGTTGTGTGAGACACACACAGACACACACACACACAGATACAGGAGAAGCAGGTAAAAGTCTTAGAGCTAGGTCAATTTCTGATTCTTGTCATTTTCTGAGATGCTACTGAGCTTCATCTCTGAGTTTCCTAAGACTCCCCAAATCCTTTCATGTAATTTTCTTCTTTTTTTATAGATTAACGTGAACTGGTTTCAGGTTCTTGCAAATAAAGTCTTAAGTTAAACACTGTTGTGTTCGGGTTAGAGGGGCAGCTGATTTTTTTTTTAAAGAATGCCCGGTAAATGGGGCTGGGAAGGTGGCTCAGTGGTAGAGCGCTTGCCTTGCATGCATGAGGCCCTGGGTTCAGTTCCTCAGCACCACATAAGCAGAAAAAGGTAGAAGTGGTGCTATGGCTCAAGTGGTAGTGCTAGCCTTGAGCTGAAGAGCTGAGGGACAGTGCCCAGGCCCAGCGTTCAAGCCCCATGGCAGGCCAAAAAAAAAAAAAGCCCGGTAAAGACATTTCCCAAGTAACTTCAGTCCCTATCCTTAAAGAAACAAAAACTTAAGTAATGGAGGACATGCATACGGTACTCTACACAGTTGCAATTTGGGGGGGGATCCCAAGAATAAGTACATTCTACATTAGCCCACATAAATTTTAATCTTGTTTAATTTTAAACATTGTACTTCAGTTATGTGAAACATACTGATACAAATTTGCCACTCCCTCTTAAAATCAGGGTGGGCTTTTTTTGTTTTGTTTTGTTTTTGAATGACAACTTGGAATGGTACTGAATTGGGTTTTTTTCAGCTTCAGAGGATTTCTGCCAAAATCATGCACCACAGACAATGCATGTGGCAGGGGAGTGGAAATAAAGAGGAAGCAGCTCAGCAGATGAGTCAAGGACAGAAATCCTGTTTGTATAAAGGTTTCAATGCAGGAAAGTAGGTCCTTGTTCTGCCAATAATTTCTGCAAGCAAAATATAGAATGGAATTTGTTGTTCTTTTTAGCAAACCAAGGAATTCAGGAGATCTCTTACAAATAACTAGATTTAGCCACTAATAAGCCACCAACAATTACTAGCCTTTGAATGCAAATTGCATGGAGGTTAGAGGTTGGAATAAGATAGTTAACTTTTCAAATCGTGTACACTACTGCCACCAAAAAAGATTTTGTTGTTCTTTAAGAGATTTCAGAAAGCAAATTTCAGTCTCAATCTCCAGGAGGAAAGACAAGTGCTAAATATTGTTCAATATTTATTATAGTTCTTTAAAACTGAACTTGAAAGACAAAGAACAAGAATGTTTTCCTAGTGGGTTATTCTTTTCTTCCTTCGTATTCTGTACAGCATCTAGTGGAGATTTGCCATTTGAGCTAACACTAAAGCTTGTCTATGATTGGACATTTTCCTCTCCTACATAATTGTGGTATGAAGTTCAGTGAAAGGCATCCTACTTGTTGTGTAGGAGTCAGTTCATGTTTAATCTTCTCTACAAAACCCTTCCCAATATTACACATTTGAATCAAGCATCTCTTCTTTTTGTTTCCTAAAATACCTGTGGCCACACTCTGTTAATATACTTGATACTTGAGAGCTAAGACTAAGCTATGTATACCTTTATTTTTATATTATCCAGCATAATGTTTTGAGAACTCAAAATTATGGCATGATTGCATTGGAAAAATAGTAATCACTTAAAAATATTTGTTGGTTAAGCACTCTACTTCAGACAAACCCCTATTATGCTCAACACACAATAAATAGCAATACACACTTAGCAGACCAATATCTTAAACTAGGGGGTCCAAACTAAAGTCAACTATAGCCACAAAAAGATAGGCTTCAAAAGGATCACATCTATATCTTTGATTCGTTAGTTCAAACTGAGTTTTTTTAAAGAATAAATTATTTTTGTGAATTTTTTCTTTCAAAAAATGAACGCTGAGTTTTTCTGATTCACACATTTAGAAAGAGCTAGACAAGTCATCCTTTCAATTTAACCTTCTCTGAACTCTTTTTCCTTTCATAAGCATATTCCCGTGATAAAATCCAGAACTCACATTCTTAGAATTCCTCTGTAAGAAAATCTTCCTGCTGAGGTAAAAGGTTATAGACAGACCTTTTAAAGAATTTGTTGACAATTGCCTTGCTGATCTCTGCCTCTCCCTTTCCCTCTACTCTCTCTCTCCCTCTCTCTCTTCTCTCATTCTCCCTCTCTTTTTTCCTCTCCATCTCCTTTTCTCTCTTCCTCCACCTCTATCCTCTCCCTTTCCCTATATCCCCTCTTATCTCTCTCTCTGTCTCTGGAAGTACTGGGGTTTGAGCTTAGACTCTGAACTCAGTCTTTGAGCTTACTAAGCTACCATTTAAGCTACAACTTCTGCCCTGCTTTGTGCTGAGTATTTGCAAATAGACTAGCAAAGAACTGTGACTAGCTTTGAACTGTGATTCTCTAGATTTTAGCCTCCTGAGAAGCTGGGGGGATTACAAGTCTGATCTACCAGTGCCTGAATCAATAGGCAAAGAAGGAGTTTTCACTGGCTTGGGCCATTGATTATGATTGAGCAAGAGAAACTGGACTACTACTTCATAATAGAGGATTGTAAAAGATCCCTTAAGGATCTGTGCCTGAGATTAAAGTCAATATAAATCTTCAATACCTCATTTAAGGCAAAACTACTAATGGCCCTCACTCTGCCAGGTAAAAAACCAAGACCAGCCGAAGTACTTGCTGGAGGTAGAGGGAATATGGAATAAGTAATAGAATAAGGTTGTTATAAATAATAGCTGTAATCTATCACCAGCTACAGAAATAAAGAGTATAAAAGTATTTTCTCTTAAATTTGCTATGAAAAATTATGTATATGTGTGTGTTCTTCCTTCCTTCATTCCATCCTTCCTTCCTTCTTTCTTTTTGTTCTAGTTTCGGAGTTTGAACTCAAGGACTTGTGCTCTTGTTTGTACTCTACTACTTGAAGAAAACCTCTAGTCTGGCATTTTTGCTGGTCAATTGAAGATAAAGTCTTATGGACTCTTCTGACAGATTGGTTTCAAATCATGAACCTCAATATCTCAGCCTCTCTGAGTAGGTAGGATTACAACCTGGTGTTTGTGTGCTGTTTTCTTTCTTGTTCTATCAATTTACATAAGAGTTTTGTTTTTTTTTGTTGGTCATGGGGCTTGAACTCTGGGCTTGCACGCTGTCCTTGTGCTCTTCAGCTCAAAGGGAGCACTATACCGCTTGAGCCACAGCGCCACTACCGGTTTTCTAGTGGTTTATTGGAGATAAGAGTCTCATGGACTTTCCTGCCCGGGCTGGCTTTGAACTGTGATCCTCAGATCTCAGCCTCCTAAGTAGCTAGGATTACAGGCGTGAGCCTTTGGTGCCTGGCAACATAAGAGTTTTGACTTTATATAATACTATTGAAGTAATATTAAACTTATTTCAGGCAAGTGCAGGATATCAAGAAATTGAACATGAGGAATTTACTTCATCTTCTGGGGAAGTTTAGTATAGTTTTGGCTTGACAGCAAATAGCTGTGTCATATAGGAAGAATATTATTCATAATCTTTATTTGAAGATTAAATATATGTTGAGTGGATGCATATGGATGACAAATTTATAAAAGTGGACTTCTGAGCCATAAGGTATCAGTGGACAAGCATAGGAGCTAAAATCGCACAACAACAAGAACCATAATCAAGCTACAACTGACAAATTCCTGAATACTCAGAGTTCATCATTGCCCTTTGGGCATGGGAGGCTTGAATTTTGCAAATTTTTGCTCCCACAATGCCTACTAGACTTTTACAGGAAAGACAAGAAGAAAATTCTCAATGGTTTTGGTAGGGGGAATTAAAAATTGTCTATTGCTATTATCATAACTATAATGTCATAATTAATGGCATTTCCATAGATACATACAGCATACTTTGCTCTATTAATCTTTTCCCATCTTCCTCTTCCTCATCTGTAATCATCCTCCTTAAAATTTCATGTCTCACCCTCCACACCTACCTTCCACAAAGGACAGAAAATACGTGACTGTGTTTTTGTGGGACTAGCTTATTTCACTTAACATGATGATCTCTAATTCTATCTACTTTGCTGGAAATGACATAAATTCATTCTTCTTATGGATAAATAAAATGTCATGGGCAAATATAGTACATCATCTTTACCTCTTCATGTATTGATGGGCACCTAGGCTGATTCTATAATGTGGATATTATGAACAGTGCTGCAATAAACATGGATACAACGTGGTTCACTAGAGTAAGCTGACTTTGATTCTTTTGTATATACCTAGAAGTAGTATATTTGGATCCTATGAAGAAATTACCATGAAGATTCCTCCAGAAAGCAGTTATTTTTACATATGCCCAGAAAATTCTGCTCTTAATGAGGACTTTCCTCAAAATAAACTATTTCACCAGTGCCCAATACTCTGTTATTTTAACAGACCTTTGATGTCCTTTGTGAAAGGAAATATTCAACTCAATTCCAAGTAATTTCCAAAGTCAGAGAAGGGAAACAATGTACTACCGACCCTTCTAACCTTCCATGTAAGGGAAAGCAAATACTCAAACCCTGCTTGATGCAGACTTCCTGTCAGGAGAAAATAACCCACTAAAACTAAGAACTAAAGATGGCTCGTTAACATAAAAAACAAATCATATTAATAAAAAAACCTCTTACCCTATAGTTTACCACATTAACAGTGCATCTGTATAATAAAAAAGAAGTAGAATCTAAAGAACTGTGCATTTAAGATTAAGAAGTCTGGGCCAGGCACTAGTGCCTCAGACCTATAATCCTAGCTACTCAGATGGTTGAGAATGGAGGATTGCAGTTCGAGGGTAGTCTAGGTAGGAAAGTCCTTTAGACTCATCTCCACTTAAACAAAATGCTGCGAGTGAACTGTGGCTAAAATGGTAGAAGACCAGCCTTGAGCAAAAAAGCTCAATGACCGTGCTCAATCCCTGAATTCAAGCCCCAGAACTGGTACAAACACAAACACACACACACACACACACACACACGATTAAGAAAACTATAGGAAAATTCAAAGTCAATAAGGAAAACAGAAACAAAGATACCAGAGGAAAACTTGTCTTTTGGCAACCATAGCAAAAGCGCAAAGTAAATATACCTTAACCTCTAGCCAGACAAATATAAAAATTCACAATAAAGGCCTATTTGTCTAAAGATATACTAATAAATAAAAATAAATTTGAAGGACAGAAATAACCATCATAAAAAGACTCAGTAATGGTAGATCAAGAATTTCAAATTGATCAGACCATTTGAGCTCTGGGATTAATGTACTAACGATTGTAATGGAAAAATTAAACAGCATGCATAAATATGTAGTAAATATGTAGTTTTTTACTTGCAGTAAAAAACAAAAGGAAATTCAAGAAAATTTTAAAAAGCACAGCAGACGTAAAAATGTCCTCGTTAGTCTCATTATTAGACTGGAAGCACCTAAGAATTGACAGGCTTATAAAATTATCAGTATGGCTGGGCACTGATGTCTCACACTTGTAACCCTCTATACTGAGGAGGCTGAGATCTTAGGACCATGATGGTTCAAATCAGCTTAGGCAGGACATCCATGAGACTTTTATCTCTAATTCCCAACTTCAAGAACCATGCACAGAGATGACTTCCACTTGAGGGATGGTGAAGGGATTAAATCCAGGCCTTAGACTTGAACCTCATCACCAAGTTCACCAAATTCTGTTGTTGGGAAGAGTCACTGAGGACTAGCCATTGGATCTGTATTAGCTAGGTTCCTGCCTCTACCACCCCAACTCAGAAGTGGAAGTAAGACTCTACCCTCTGTAGAGCAGAACACAAAATTTGGCACAGGGCTTTGCCTTAGAGTGCAGGGATAGGCCCAATGTAATAAGACCTGGCATCAAGGAGTAGACCTCTGTACCCACAATGAGACATACAGATAAAGGACCTTGGTTTGTCCTGCCTTAAAGTGGAAACCTGAATGCCAGTGGATAGCCTTATTGGCTAGACTCACTTGTGGATCTCCATTCCCAGATTGCACAAGTTCCTCATGAAAATCAGGAACAAGAATTGATGCAACTATCTGTAACATGAAACAAAGGCACCCACAAAACTGTACAGGTCCTTGCAGCTGTAAAACATAGTGGGATCTAATTTAACAACAGCCTTGGTAGCCCAAAGACTATTCCAACTTTGTGAATAACATGTGGAGAAAAATTCCCCTTCATTGATGGTAGGATGTGGTAGTTTACATAGGATGATTTGTGACAGGTCTGAGGTCTGACACTTGTCAGACTGCAATGAGTCCACTGTGCTTCCTCCTTAGCAAGAAACCAAGATCCGGTACTGTGGATGGAGGCTGCCATCTTCAATATTGCCAACACGCCAAGAGCCAGGATGGAAATAAATTGCCACCATTTAAAAAATTAATATATATTTTTATTGTAAAGATACTGTACAGAGGGGTTACAGTTACATGAATAAGGCAATGAATACATTTCCTAAAGAGCATTGTTACCCCTCTTTTGTTTTTCCCCTACACTCTCTTCCCTCCCCACTTCCCCAACACCTCCCTCCAACCCTTAAAGTTGTAAAGTTCATTTTCAACATAGTGTCTTGTACATCTCACTGTTACAATGGGTCAGCCTGTATCCTTATTTCAGCATTTTGTTATTTCCCTTCCCCTCCCCAAATTAGAAAAATGAATATACAAGATATAAGGTACTGGAATCAAATGCAGTGATAACCATGGGAAAAGAACATACAAAAGAAACAAAAATCACAAAGCAGATGTGTACATTATGTATATACATTAAAGTAAGTACATCACGTAAGTACATTAAAAACAACAGCATGAAAGAAAAAACCAGTTATGTCCCTATCTTGGGGTTCATTTCGCTTAGCATCATCTTATATAGTCATATATACATAGCTTTTGACCTTTTCTGCTTGTCCTAGACATATACTAGTCATTGCAAATAAGGGAAAACACCATTTTTAAAATGCCTTTTCTTTCTTCAATATTTCCTCAGGTTGTATAAATCTGTCACTGTTTAGAAGAGTCCTGACAAGTTAGGTTTGACAGTTAATGCCTGTTTCTAAATGTTTCTGAGGAGGAACAAGGGAACACAAGGATCTACTCTATCACTTTGCTGACATCTCTTCCACTCAGGGATTGTTTGGTTGCAAGTTAGTCTGATTATTTTTTTTATTTTTATACGGTTTTTATTGTGAAAATACTGTACAGAGGGGTTACAAGTACATGAATAAGGTAATGAGTACATCTCTTATCAAGCATTGTTGTCTCTTCCTTTGTTTTTCCCCTATCATCCCTTTCCTCCTATCTCCACAACTACATTTCTACCCCTCTACCCCACCCCCTAAATTGTAAAGTTCATTTTTTGACATAGCATCTTGTACATCTCATTGTTGCAATGGGTCAACCTGTATCCTTATTTAAACAATTTGTTTTTTCCCTTCCCCTCCCCAAATTACACCAACATCAAATACACTAAACAGGGGTTATATAATTTTTTAATTGAGATGTATTCAAAAGAGTGTTCTGAATGATGTATAACATGTATATAGGTATATTTTAACGAACACCTTAGTTTTAATGTGTTCAATATGAAATTTGGGAGATGGGTTTTATTATAAATTGTTTTGTAAGTTTAAGAAGTTATTTACTCACAACTTATTTCTTGGAATTTAAAAACTATGGTATAGTTATTTGCATTCATGCTAAGCAGAGAGAGAGCTGTGCAAACTTGCTGCTTTTTGTCCCTTAAAAGTATAAGCCTGGCACCAATGGCTCATGCCTGTAATCCTAGCTACTTAAGATGCTGAAATTGGAGGATCACAGTTTGAAGCCAGACTGGGCAGGAAAATCCATGGGACTCTTATCTTCAATTAGCCACCACAAAAGCCAGAAGTGGAGCTGTGTCTTGAGCACAAAAGCTCTCAGGCCATGAGTTCAAGCCCCAGGACCAACACACAAGAAGATGTCTTGTTTTGCATTATGATAGCAAATTACTCTATTGGATCCAATTTGAGGATCATTTTCTTTAAGAAAAATGCTCATACCCTTCATGGTTAAGTTTGGTTCCACTCTCTGTTTTACATAAAAATTGTTTTTTCCCATCATTTGGGAAACAAAACAACATACTAGATTTCAACTATTGAAAATAATTCTTGATAAATCTATTTCCCTCAGTAGACCTTGAATTTTTGTAATTCAGAGATAATTATTGTTCCACAGCACTTAACACACTTAATGTATTTTCAAACTATTAAACTGGCAAATGAATTAAAAAATAATATTTTATGATGCTTTGTAGGCAGACAATTTCATATGCCATTGATTCATACCAAACACCATTTCAATATGCTATGTTTATTGACTTAAAGGTATTTAATTAAAAACCATTCAAGAAGACTAATCTAGTATTTCTTACCTTTTGATCTCTAAGTGAACCAGAAAGATAAGAGAACTTCCTAAAAGATGGGGAAAATCACACATCATTCAGAGAGCATACCCTTACAAAGGGTTATAGATATTTTTTCAGATTTTTTATCATATTTGTGTGTAATGCCTAAAAGTGGATTAACATAAGGAAAATAAGTAGATGATCAAGATAAAACATTTTCATTTCCCACCTCTGTTCTTTGATGATGTCTGCAGGTTTGTTTTGAAAGAAGAAATACATTTTCTCCCTACTTTTTGCTGGTTTATGTTCCTATTACATATAGACACTTCATCAAGGGTTTATCTTCACTTCTCAGTTACCTCTCCATTGTTGGAATTACATCACTGGTTATTAATTAGTTATTTTAAGGTGCAAGAACTAAATTCAGTATATTTTGACAGATGAATACAAGGTAGTCAGTCTTTGACATCCCTTGTATGCTAAGTTTTGGTGAATATATATATATATATGTATGAATGTTAGTTATTTGTTTGTATATATGCATATATTTGTATGTATATATGTGTATGTTTATATAGAGATTACTTTATTCAGTACTTTATTATTGAAGACCTTAAATAAAATATTACAGAAAGTTGATGTGAAAACATCTAACTTAAACTATACTCTAGACCAAATGGATCCAATAGACAAATAGAAAATATTTCAGCCAATAGCAATTGTGCACATATTCTTCTATAAAGAATATTGTCTGAAATAGACCATTTGTTAGGCTAGGAAACAAGTATTAAAAAATTTAGGAAGATCAAGGCTGGGTACATTAGCTAACTTCAATAATCCTAACTATAGAGAGGACAAAGCTTGAGAAAATCATAGTTCAAAGGCGCTGACTCAAAAAATTTGTAGGAATCCACCTTAATCAATAAATTTGGCATGTTGGTTTATATCTGTGATCCCAGATATGCAGGAAGCCATAGGTAGAATTGTAATCTGAGACTAGCTCCAGGCATAAACGTAAGACCCTAATTAAAAATAATAAAAAGTCAAAAAAGGGCTAAGGGCATGACTCAACTGGTTAGAGCACCTGCCAAGCAAGTATAAGGCCTTGAGCTAAAACTTCAGTACCCCCAAAATTTTTTAGGTTGGCATAAATAATTTTAACTATTTTTCACCAGATTGGCATAAATTAGAAATAAGTAACTGGTGGAAAATTGGAAAAGTCACATATATATTTAAATTTTAAAAACACATTTTGAACAACCCAATGAATCAAAGAAGAAATCTATAGGAAAAATTTAAAATATTGTGATCAAATAAAAATGGGAACACAACATAACAATACTTATGAGGTATAGCAAAAGGTATTCATGGAATGTATAAAAGAGTTTTATAGAAGGAAAATGTATAGTAATATCTATATTCAGATCATATGCATATAAACATAAGCATATTGCCTAAAATATGTTATATGCAGGAAAGGTTTGTAATGATGTAATCCTTTGAACAATTAACTCATCTCATGGTTTAGCAAAATGAATATCAGGAAGTTAAAACATGTGTTGTCCAAGTAGGGGTAAGATCAAGGGGAGGGAAGTAGAAAAAAGAAGGGTAGAGAAATGCAGACATACCATTAAATGTATATATGTATATATATGAAAATGGCACTAAGTAACTTGAGAGGAAGAGTGGGATTGGTAGAGATAAGGGAGAATTATGAAAGGGGAAACAATGATCAAGATACATTGTACTCATAAATCATTATGTTGAAACCTCTTTGTGCAACTAAAGATGAAAAATAGTAAAAATTAAATTTAAAAAATTACAAAATAAAATAGAAAGATCTTGAGTAAAAGTTTTTATCCTCAAGACCCAAGAAAAGAACAACTAACCAGCAAGACGCTAATGGTTCAGGTTTGTGATTCCAGCTAGACTGAGATTAAAGGATCAAGGTTTGAAGTTAGCTTGGGCAGAAAAGTCCACTTAGAGTCCATCTTGAACTAACCAGAAAAATGTCTAACTGGAGGCCTGGCTCAACTGGTAGAGTGGCAGCCATAAGCAAGTAAACCAAATGAGGAGACAAGTCCATGGTACTCATACACACACACACACACACACACACACACACACACACACACACATGTGGTGGGGAGAGAGGAGGGAGAGAGAGGAAAAACAACTAAATCCAGTGTAAGAAAAAATGGCTAAAGATTAGAAAAAAGTAAATGAAGTGGAAAGTATAAAAATGACAGAAATAAACACTATACCTAAGAATATATTGTTTGCAAAGATAAATCAAATTGTTGAAACTTAGCCAGACTACTAAATAAAGAAAACCTAAATAAAATTGTATATGAAACAATAGGACATTATAAATGATACCAAGCATATTCAAAGAATAAGGGACTATAATAAAAACATATATGCCACACCAAAAATTAATAAAGCCTAAAAGAAATATATAACTTCCAAGAAACAACTTATTAATATTTTTTATTTTTTTAATTAATTAATTTATTTTTTATTTGTGAACCTACTGTACAGAGGGGTTACAATTACATGGGCAGGATAATGCGTACATTTCTTACCAAGCATTGCAGCCTCCTCCTTTGGTTTACCCTTCACATCCCTTCCCAGCCTCCCCCCTCCCCGCCAATCCCAACCCTTCTCCT